>NW_007248876.1:161206-187288 GCF_000164805.1 Carlito syrichta
CGCTGAGGTGGAAGGATCGCCGGAGCCCAGCAGGTCAAGGCTGCGGTGGCCGGGAGCGGCCACTGCACTCCGGTCTGGGCGACAGAGTGAGACTCCAACTCAAAATAAATAAATAAATAAATAAATCTGTCCTGAAACAGACCTGATTTTAAATCACGAGTTGCTTCCATTAAGTTACCCTGAGTAACTTATTAAACTCTCTGTTTTGTAATATGTAAAATGGCACTAGTAAAACTAATCTCATAGAGTTGTTGGGAGGATTATATGAAAGGAGTTATATAATGAACTTAGCACAATGCCTGGCTCACAGAAAGCACTTAATATTTAACAATATTAAATATATTTCTAAAAGCGATGCTTCAGTTACCTGTTCTATGTACCTTTGGAGAAGGAGCCTGGCGGACAGATTCTCCAGATCGACCAGGACTTCATCTGCCCAGAGGAGGCTTGTCCACTCTAGCCTGATAACTATTTTCTCCAAGGATTCTTTGAAGCTGCTTGTCTTTATTTATTTATTAATGGGGACAGTGAGTAGAGAGCTTATGACATTTTAGAAATGTGATCCTCATAACTGTATAGAAAAAAATCCTAGAACAAAGCTGCTAGGACATGTTTTCTTACTGATTGGCTTCAACAGACAGAAAGAAAGTTCATGTGTAGTCATAGGAAGAAATTTAGATGCCCCACTTCCAGGAACAAAACAAGTTTATCTCAACATATGAAAACAAGAACAAGTGATGATTTAGTAACACAAGGAATGTTGACTAAAAAAAAAAGATAAAGTAGACAAAATCCAATTGTGCAGGAACTTGAGGTTTGGGGAATAAAGAAATTAATGTCTGGATCCAGGGAAGCTCCTTGGCAAAATTCTAAAAGATCCTCTGTTTTTGGTCTCACAGAGATGGGGCCTTTTTCACATTTTAAACCCATTTTTTTTAGTCATGCATTTCTATTCAGAGCTCAGAGATGAATTTAGGAAAAGGGAGGAAGGCAGAAAAAGCCATAACATGAACCTCTGCTATATGATAGGTGTTGTGCTAAGCTCTCCATAAGTATTAGAGATGCACTCCTCAGGCAGCCTTGCACAGATTATTATTAGCCCCATTCGGCTGATATACAATAGTAATCTGAGAATGGTTAAATAACTTGGCATCATATTTTTTGTGTGGCTGAATGGGGAGTAGAACCTAAGCCTCCCTGTAGTCAGAAACTGGATTCTGCATACAACACAATGCAATTCTTAAACTAAATGGATAAACGTTCTGTAAGGTGAGATGGGAGTGTCAATGAAATTTTGAGCAATAGGCCAACTCTTATGTTCCAGAAATGCCTTATTTAGGCCATTAAAGAGAATCTGAGGACTCATATATATAAAATAAAATCCCACTTTAACACTTAAGTAGCCCTTTGTGTTTTGAGTTTTTTGTTTTGTTTTGTTTAAATTGGAGTTTGCTCTGTTAAAAGCCTTTTAGCAAAACCCTCTTCTGGCCCCTTAGTGTGATTGTCAAAGTCCCAAAGTATCTAAGACCTATTATGGAGACATCAGAGCATAGGAAAAAGTAAAGTGGACCTCCCTCTGTCCCAGCATTAATTTGGGAAAAAAACTTTAGGTTTTAATGCTTTATTGTTTCCTTTTTCAATATGCTCTAGTATCCCTTTCTCCCTTTCTGACAATGTTGGAGAGGAAATGGTAAACGATCTCGCTTTTTCTTCAACACAGATGGTTTTGACCTGGTCACTGGCAGTCTAATCATACACTGTATGTGTAAACTAGCTCTTTCATTGCCTCTACCACCATATTTCCAAGTATGCTCTTAGAAAGGTTAAGATTCTCTACAATTATGATTTTTTTTTCTTCTCTCTTTCAAACATTTTACTTTGTCTGAGGTTCTGCCCAGGCAAAGCCTGGGGAAAGCCAGGAAAATGGGGAAGTGCTTGAACACTTAAAAGTCTGCAGGATTTGGATCTCTGAAAGGGCAGGGATTCATGGTTATTTAATGTTAATTCATGGACTGCTAGTCTCTCTGTAGTGGCTGACACACAAAGGGTGTTCAGTAAATTTTGAATGAATAAATGATTATGACCAATGTAATTGAGTATCTCTTATGTAATAAGAGATGAGACTTTTGATGGGCCTTGCAGGAGTAAGGAAGAGAGAGGGTAGATAACTAGACCTCAGGCAGGATGGAAACTCAGGTCTGTCTGAAAATGCATCTTTGATTCAGCAAGCTCCTGCTTTTCTCTCAAGAATGTATGCATCCCGGCCACCGCAGCCTCGACCTGCTGGGCTCCGGCGATCCTTCTGCCTCAGCCTTCCAAGTAGCTGGAATTACAGGCATGGGCTACCATGCCCGGCTGAGTTTTTGATTTATTGTAGAGATGAGGTCTCGAACCCGCGGGTTCAGGCAATCCACTCACCTCAGCCTCCCAAAGGCGCAGGATTACAGGCTGAGCCACCGAGCCCGGCTGCATTGTTTTTAAGTGCTTACATCTTGCAGGCAGGCAGGCATGGAATGAGAATACGCAGAACAATTGGAAAGGATCTAAATGGTATAAAATTCTAAGACAAATCCAAAAGAAACAGGAAGAAGCAGGATTGTCACCATCCTTAGAAGATGAGGGGAGGAAATATTACCAGAATCTACAAGGAGAGAATCATATAAAACAGTCCATCCTGACAGGAACAAGGACTTTTGAACAAGAGACTCAGCCAGTCTGCAGTGATCTTTCAGGGAGGGAGCTGGCATTTTTTAAGTGTTCAATAATTGTTAGCCAGTGTTTGATCAACACACTGCATGTAATTACGTAAAAGCTAAACTAAACTTTTTCATAAACTACTTAAAAGTACATTTGACCTTTGAACAATGCAGGGGTTAGAGGTGCTGGTACCTGTGCAGTCAAAAAACCTACATATAACTTTTGATTCTGCAAAACGTAACTACTAATAGCCTACTATTCACTGGAAGCCTTACTGATAACATAAACAGTCAATTAACACATATTTTGTAAGTATTTTACTGTATTTTTACAATAAAGTAAGCTGGAGAAAAGAAAATCATAAGAGAGAAAATATGTTTACTATTCATTGAGTAGAAGTATATCATCATAAAGGTCACTTTATTCATGTTGAATAGGCTGAGGAGGAGGAAGAAGAGGTGTTGGTCTTGTTGTCTCAAGGGTAGCAGAGGTGGAAGAAGAGCTGTGCATAAGTGGATTCATGCAGTTCAAACCTATATGGACCAGGGTTATCTATACTAGACACTAGTCATGATTTCAAGCACTTAACATATATTAATTTACCTTAATTCTCACAATAACCCTAAGGGACAGTTGCTCAAATTTTAACTCCATTTTATAAGCGATGACACCAAGGTACAGATAATTGAATAACTTATTCATAGTGTATATATACCACATTTTTATTATCCACTGATTTGTTGATGGGCATTTAGTTTTATTGCACATCTTTGCAATTGTATATTGTGCTGTGATGAACTTGCGGGTGCAGGTGTCTTTTTTATATAATGCTCTCTGTTCCTCAGGGTATATACCTAGTAGTGGGGTTACTGAATCAAATGGTAGATCAACTTTTAGTTTTTTGAGAAATCGCCATACTACTTTCCATAGAGGCTGTACTAATTTACACTTCCACCAACAGTGTATAAAAATTCTCTTTTCTCCACATCCGCGCCAGCATCTGTTTGTGATTTTTTAAAAGTAATGGCCATCGTGACTGGTATAAGGTGGTATCTCATGGTGGTTTTAATTTTCATTTCCTTGATAATGAATGGTGTTGAGCACTTTTTCATATTTGTTGGTCATTTGTATATCTTCTTTTGAGCGATTTCGGTTCATATCATTTGTCTACTTTTTAATGGGTTTCTTTTTATATGATTTGCTTTAGTGAGCATATAACATTATGATTTGTTACATGGATTTCGTCAAAATATGCCTTTTGATCAGTGTGACCAAATTAAACAGTTGTTTATTGTTAAGCAACTCTTCAAGCACAAATGATGAGTATTGAGGGCTTTATATTAGTATCTATGTTTGCACACACATGAATGAGCATCTGTGTGTATGTTGGTTCAGTCTGGTTCTGTGGAATTTGTGATTTCATGCCTGTCAGAAAGTGTGAAGACATTCAGAGTGCCACTGGTACAGAATATTAGCCACTTCTCAATCATAGTGGAAGTAAGTTTTGTGATAGGGTAATGCTCAGAGAAACGGCTTGTTATGGCAGTGTCTAATATGGATCATTGCTATTAAAAAACACCACCCTCACTTGTTCTAGGGAAAGGGTTGCCTCATAAAACCCTCCATTCCTAAACCTGAACAATCCTGTTTTTTGAAATGTCCCAAGTTGTTCACTTGTCCCCATGCAATCAACCGAGGACTATCAAATGTATCTGAAGAACAATTAGAAAGTCTCTCCCACTAAAATAATTCCACTTCATTGAATGTTTACCAATCAGACCCTGTCTCATTATTGCTTCTTCTTACTGTATAAAACTTACTTCCATATATCTTTGAACCCCACTGAAATGAAAATAAAGGCAGAGGGACTCCTTTGCCACACGATTATGAGTAAATAGACTTTGTTAATTTTATATAAGACTTAGTTTTGTCTTTTACATTCTTTTTCAATATATTCCAAATGAATTTATCAAGTCTTATTTGAATAACTTCTCAAGACAATTTCTTAGTTTAGTTCTTTTTAAAAATCTAGGTTATCACTCTCCACTTCAAGATCGCCTTGCAGTTCATGCTAGCCTGCCTGCTGGTGACCAAAATATATATTAATATAGATCAACAGTACAAGAGGGTGATGGAACTGGTCAGAGTGTGAGAGTCTCTGCAAAAGCGAGTGGCCATAAAGACTGTATGAGTGGGTGTGTGCTGGTGGGTGAGTGAAATTCCATCTGAGGAAAGACTTGGGTTCATGCACCTGGGGCTCTCCTCAAGAGGTGACTGCAATCTATCACTGCCCTGAGATTGGATCCCCCAGCATGCAGGATCATCTGCTGTTCTTGGAAGTCTCTTGAAAGGAAGCTGCAGAGAACAGTTGTACTTCAGCACCTGGCACCTGGCCCATGCCATCACCTGTGACAGCAGGCTGAGAACAATAAGCAACAGGAACTGTGGAGAAGACCCAGTGAGGAAATATTGAATGAAACTTTGCCACCAGTGCACTAGTGAGGAGATGCTGACTGCCACTATCTTCTCTGTCCCAGGACCAAACAGAGACTTGTGTTGCCGTGCCCAGCTTCATCTAGCCTCCAACCTGACACCTAGAGGCTGTCTATACACCCCTCTGGCATCCACCATCAAATTCGGAGAGACAGACGCCCCTCTCCCATGCTGGACCAGACACAGACACATCTGATCTGAGTGGGAGACTTGACAGCAGTGGCAGCAGCAGGAAAGTTGAGAGTGTCCAGATCTGATCCATCTTACTCTCACAGCAGTCCACGGGGCATTTGAACCAGCTGAGAGCAATACCATTAGCCTGCTCTGAGAGTGGAGAGGACTGACTGGAGACCAGAGTGCTCCCTAATGTGGCAGCAGCCAAAAGCAGTGGCAGCCAAAAGTTGCTGAGCCTAAAGTGGTGGCAAAGCTTGGAAAAGGAAACTTAATGTATCAGAAACAGCTACAGAGTGACTTTTTTTCCTCTTTTTATTTCTGTATTTATTTACATTTTCATACTTGCTTTGCTTCTGTTATTTGAAATTTTTAAAAAGATTTTCTGTTTGTGTATGGGTATTTTGAGGGGAAGTCTACCAACAGGGTTTTTTGTGTTTGTTAGTGTTCTTTTTTTGTTTGTTTTTTCTGTCTTTCATTGTTCCTTTTTTTTATTTGTTAGTTGGTGCATCTGTTTTCCCTCTTCTTCTTTCTCTTAACATTCCTTTTGTCTCTCTCTACCCTTTTCCATTCTTTTTCTTTTTCTTATGTAATTTTGCTTTCAGGGGGCAAACATATACCTCCACTGCATGAACACATTGTAAGGTGGTGGGAAGTGGGTTCCAGGGGACCCACACACCTGTTAGTGGATACTGGAATCTGAAGATAGTTTCTGAATGACAGCTTCCACCTTAATCAAATCTCAAAACTGCTAAAAGCACAGCCCCCAACCCCAGTCCAGTTTCAAAACTGAGCAAATCCAGAGGATCTACATAAGAAAGAATGGGGGATTGAGCAAGCAGAGGCAAAAGCTTATCTCCCTATTACTGAACAAAACAATTAGGGGAGAAAAAAGAATGGGGAGGAAAATCTTCACAAATGAAGAAAAACCAAAGGAAGTATACAGGTCTCACACTGACCCTTGGGAAGACAACAACTGAGAACACAGATTTTGGAACTCAAACAATGAAGCACTCCCAGAATGACTGGTTTCAAACCACAAACTCAAATATCAAGATATTAATAGAGAGAATAAATGGAGATGAGGAGAGACAAGAGGAAAGAAGGAAGGAGTTGGTGACTGAGATGACAGCAAAAAAGAATACAGTGTCATCTCACTAGAAGGGATGTACACAGACTAAAAGCTAAAGAAAGGAAAACGAGTTTCCAGGCAAAGGGATCACAAAAGAAGGCAAGAGTTGCAATCTTAATATCAGACAAAACAACTTTTAAGCTGTCAAAAATTTTAAAAGATGCAAAAGGACACTACACAGTGATAGCAGGTTCAATCCATCAACAAGAAATATTCATCCTAAACATATATGCACCAAACACAGTAGCACCAGCATTTATAAAGCAACTACTAAGTAAACTAAAAAAAGATATTGACTCTAGCGCTATTATAGCATGGGTCTTGAATATCCCACTAATAGTTCTAGAAAGATCATTGAGGCAAAAAAATCAACAAGGAGATCCAGAAGCTAAATTTGACACTCGACCAAAGGACATAATAGATACCTACAGATCATTCCACCCAACAACCACAGAATATACATTCTACTCATCACCACATGGAACATACTCCAAGGTCAATCACATCCTTGGCCATAAATCAAGCATAAACAAATTCCATGAGGTTGAAATCTTGCCATGCACATTCTCAGACAACAGTGGAATAAAAATAAATATCAACACCAACAAAATTTCCCCAAAGCCCGCAAAGATATGAACACAAAACAGCATGAGGCTGAACAGCTACTGGGTCAACACTGAAATCAAAACAGTAATTAAAAAATTCCTGGAAAAAAGTGAAAATGAAGAAACATCTTACCAAAACCTCTGGGATGCCATGAAATCAGTTCTAAGAGAGAAATTTAATCTCTATGAGCACACATCAAGAAAACGGAAATATCACAGGTGGAGAGCATAACAAATAACCTAAGCAAGCTGGAAAGAGAAAACCACCAAACCCCACCTTTAGCAGAAGAATCCAAATAACCAAAATAAGAACCCAAATACAGAACATAGAAGACAAAAATATCATAGAAAACATCAACAAAACAAGAAGCTGGTTCTTTGAAAGAATTAACAAGATTAAAGGACCCATAGCCAGAATGATCCAAAAAAGAGAGAAAAAGCCCAAATAAACACAATCAGAAATACAAAAGATCAAATCACAACTGACCCCAAAGAAATACAAAAGATTATCAGAGATTACTATGTACACCTATACGGAAAGAAACTTGATAACCTAAATGAAATGGAGGACTTTCTGACATCACACAACCTCCCCAGGTTGAAGCAAGAATACACTGAGACACTAAACAGACCAATAACCACCCAGGAAATTGACTCTCATACAAAAATTACCTACAAAAAAAAAAAAAAAAAAAAGCCCTGGGTTGAATGGCTTTCCAACAGAAATCTACAAAACGTACAAGGAAGAGCTGATACCAATTCTATTGAAAGTTTCCAGGCAATTGAGGGTTGGATTCCCCCCAAATCATTTTACAAAGCTAACATCACATAGATAGTCAAGTCGGGTAAAGAACCAAAACAAAAAAACAAAAAAAAAAAACAAGAGAGAGAACTACAGGCTAATATCCCTTAAGAACATAGATGCAAAAATCCTCACTAATATTCCAGCAAATTGGATCTAAAAACACATCTCAAAAATCACCCACCATGACCAAGTAGGCTTCATCTCCAGGATGCAGGACTGGTTCAACATTCACAAGACCATAAATGCAATTACATAAATCAACGGTTGCAAAAACAAGAACCACATGATTATATCATTAGATGCAGAAGAAGCTTTTGATAAAATCCAGTATTCTTTCTTGATAAAAACCCTCAGACACATAGGTATAGAAGGGACATACCTCAAAATAGTAAGTACCATTTACAATAAACCCACAGCTAACATATTGCTAAATAGACAGAACTGGAAATATTTCCCCTGAAAACTGGAAGAAGACAAGGCTGTCCACTCTCACCCCTTTTGTTCAACATTGTGTTGAAAGTTCTAGCTAGGGCAATTAGACAAGAGAGGGAAATCAGGGGTATCCAAATAGGAAAAGAGAAAGTCAAGTTATCCCTCTTTGCTGATGATATGATCCTATAACTTGAAAATTCAAGAGAATCTGTCAAAAACCTGCTTGCACTGATAAAGGATATCAGCAAAGTTTCAGGGTACAAAATAAATGTGCAAAAGACAGTTGCATTCCTTTACACCGACAACAAGCAGGCAGAGACCAAATTTAAAACACAATCCCATTCACAATAGCCACACCAAAAAAATGAAATTCCTTGGCATCTTCCTAACGAGAGAAGTGACATACATTTACAATGAGAATTACAAAACAGTGTTCAAAGAAATCCAAGAAGACACAAACAAATGGAAAACTATTCCATGCTCATATATAGGAAGAATCAACATTATTAAGACATCCATCCTTCCAAAGGCAATCTACAGATTCAATGCTATTCCCATTAAGTTACCAACATCATGATGTTGGTAACTTAATGGGAATGGTGTTGAACTTGGAAGTGAAAATACAGAAAATCATATGGAAATGTAAATGACCATGGATACCCAAAACAATCATTAGCAAAAGAAACAAAGCAGGAGGTATCACACTTCCAGACTTCAAACTTTACTATAAGGTTATGGTAATCAAAACAGTCTGGTATTGGTACATGAACAGGCATACAGACCAATGGAACAGGATAGATATTCTGGAAGCAAAGTCTCAATTTCTTGATCAACTCATTTTGACAAAGCCTCAACAACAACCACTAGGGAGAAGAGAACCTATCCAGTAAATGGTGCTGGGAAAACTGGCTGATCACATGCAGGAGTTTGAAATAGGACCTCTACCTATCACCATGCACAGAAATTAACTCTAAATGGATCAAAGACCCAAACATAAACTCTCAAATCATAAGAATCTTAGAAAACACAGGAGACACCCTTATGGAAATTGGTACTGGCAACCAATTTCTATTCAGAACCCTAAAGGCCAATACTTTAAGAAATAAGATTGACAAGTGGGTCCTCATCAAACTGAAAAGCTTCTGCAAAGCAAAAAAAAAAAAAAAAAAAAAAATCAAGAGAGTGGGGAGACAGCCCACAAAACAGGAAACAATTTTTGTCAACTGTATATCTGACAAAGGCCTAACATCCAGGCAAGGATGCGGAGAAAAGGAATGCTTCTACACTGCTGGTGGGAATGCAGTCTAGTACAACCTCTTTGGAAGACAGCCTGGCGATTTCTGAAAGAACTAGAAATTGACCTTCCCTATGACCCAGCAATTCTCTTATTGGAAATATACCCAGAGGAACTCAAATATTTCTACAAAAAAGACACTTGCACATGTATGTTTGTTGCAGCCCTATTCACAATAGCAAAAACATGGACCCAACCCTGTTGCCCATTGAAGCTGAACTGGCTAAAAAAATGTGATACATATACACAATGGAATATTATGCAGCCATAAAGAAGGAAAAATATGTGGACTTTGCAGCAACTTGGATGGATTCTGCGTTGATCATACTCATTGACTTATCACAGAAACAAAGAACTGAGTTCCATATGTGGCTTTGAACAATTATAATGCTATAAGAAAGCTATTGGCAGTAGTGGAAAACTGTCAGGGGAGGGGGCTTGGGACTGGCAGTTTAGGGAAACTGCTAGAGGAGGAAGGGGCATGCCTTATCAACAAGGGTACCTGTATGGTCGATGTTTATATACCTAATGGTTAATTGTACCCCACTTCTTTATAATAAATAAATAAATAAATAAATAAATAAATAAATAAAACTCATATGTGCCAAAAGGAAAAAAAGAAACAGCCCCATTAAAAAGTGTGCAAAAGACATGAATAGACACTTCTCAAAAGAAGATACACGGGCAACCAACAGGCACATGAAGAAGTACTCAGCTTCACTTATCATCAGAGAAATGCAAATAAAAACCACATTGAGATTCCACCTAACCCCAGTAAGAATGGCCATCATTAATAAAACAAACAACAACAGATGCTGATGAGGATGTGGAGAAAAAGGAAATCTTCTACACTGTTGGTGGGAATGCAAACTAGTGCAACCTCTTTGGAACACAATGTGGTGATTTCTGAAAGAACTAGATATTGTGCTTCCATGTGACGCAGCAAATCCCCTATTGGGAATATACCTGGAGGAACTCAAATCATTGTACAAAAAAGATACCTGCACACATATGTTTGTTGCAGCTCTATTCACAATAGCAAAAACATGGAACCAACCATGTTGCCTGTTGATGCTGGACTGGATAAAAAAATGTGGTTCACCATTATAAAATGGGCAAAAGATATGAACAGATACTTCACAAAGGAAGACATCTGAGCAGCCAACAGACACATGAAGAAATGTTCAACCTCACTAATCATCAGGGAGATGCAAATCAACACCACACTGAGATACCACCTAACTCTAGTCAGAATAGCAATTATCAACAACTCAAAAAATAACAATTGTTGGAGAGGGTGTGGTGAAAAGGGAACGCTTCTACACTGTTGGTGGGAGTGTAAACTAGTGCAACCTCTGTGGAAAGCAGTGTGGCGATTCCTAAAAGCTCTAAATATCAACCTCCCATATGACCCTGCAATCCCCCAATTGGGAATATATCCTGAAGAACTCAAATCACTCTATAAAAAAGATACCTGCACACGTATGTTTATCACAGCATTGTTCACAATAACAAGAACCCGGAAGCAACCATGCTGTCTATCAAAAGAGGACTGGATTAAAAAAATGTGGTACATATACATGATGGAATACTATACAGCCATAAAAAAGAACAAAATCATGAATTTCGCAGCAACCTGGATGGAACTAGAGTCTATAATACTGAGTGACCTCTCACAGAAACAAAGATCCGAGTATCACATGTTCTCATTCATATAATGGACCTTGAACATCCAATGTAATAATATAAGAAAATGACTGACAGTAGTGGGAAACTATGGGGGGGAGGTGGGATTAACAGTAGTAAATATCTGTCTGGGGATGGGGAAATACCTCTTATCAACAACTGTGCCTGAACTAAATGTATTTGTATACCTAACCCTTAACTATAACCTACAATATCATAATAAAAAATATTGATTTTAAAAAGAAAAAAAATGTGGTTCAAATACACAATGGAATTTATGCAGTCATAAAGAAGGACAAACATACGGACTTCACAGCAACTTGGATGGATTTAGAGTCGATCATACTCAGTGACAGAAACAAAGAATAGAGTATCATACGTTTTCATTCATAAGCAGACCTTGAACAATATTATAATACTGTAAGAAAGGAATTGACAGTAGTGGCAAACTGTCAGGTACAGGGGTGGGATTGGAAGTTGAGGGTATTTGCTAGGGGAGGGAGGAGCTTACCTCATCAAAAAGGGTACCTGCATAATCAATGTTTCTATATCTAACCTTGAATTGTACCCTATATCTTTATAATAAAAAAAGTTTTAAAAATAAATAAAAAAAGAAACTAGAGACTTCTTTAAAAAAAGAATACAGTGAATGAAATAGATAAACTGATAGGCACGGAGGTAGAATTGATCAAGCAGAAGAAAGAATCTTGGAACTTAGGATCAAAATATGGAAGAAACCCAAACTGTTAAAAACAGAAAAGAAGCTAACAAAGATGGAACAAAGACTCCAAGAGATGAGCAATTTTATCAAGAGGTCAAACCTAAGATTATTTGGAATCCATGAGGCAGATAGTGAGACAGAGACCACCCTGGAACAAATATTCCATGAAATTAAGAAAACTTCCCTCCTCTCATCAGAGACATGACCATTCAAACACAAGAGATTCGTAGAACCCCTGCAAGACATCAAATGAAAAGATTAACTTTGAGACACATAGTAATTCCCTTACACGAATTAGGTATGGAAGAAAAAATCCTACAGGCAGCAGGAGAGAAAGCTTAAACTACCTACCAGGGAAGACCAATTAGAATAGCAGCACACTTATCTACAGAAACACTTCTGGCTAGAAAGAACTGGAATTCAATCTTCAAAGTTCTCAAAGGTAAACAATTTCAACCAAGAATTACCTATTCAGCTAAGCTAATTTTCATCAGCGATGGAGAATTAATATCCTTTCCAGATAGTTAATCCTTAAGAGTTTATGTTGCCTCCAGACCAGCTCTACAAGAGACAATTAAGAAAGTATTAAACACAGAAAAAAAAGAATGACCATGCCCTTTACAAGAATGCAGAAAAAAGATAAAAAACACATAAATCAACCCCAAAATCAAAAGAAATCCAACAAACAAATAAAAAAACAAACAGCAACAACAAACTCTATAAGAACCTTATGACAGGGATAAACTCTGACTTCTCAATAATTAGCCTGAAAGTGAATGGACTAAATGCAACACTGAAAAGACATAGAATGGAAAATTGGACAAAAAAATCATAATACAACAATATGGTGTCTCCAAGAGAATCATCTCACCAGAAAGGACACTCTCAGACTCAAAGTAAGAGGATGGAAAACAAATTTTCAGGTGATCCGAGTATAAAAGAAAGTAGAAGTTGCAATATTAATATCAGACAAAATACCCTTTAAGCTATCAAAAATTTAAAAAGATATGAAAGGTCAGTACATAATGATAAAAGATTCAATTCATTAACAAGAAATATTAATCCTAAACATATATGTACCCAACATAGGAGCACCAACTTTCATTAAGCAGCTTTTAGGTAAATTTTTAAAAGATATTGACTCTAACACTATCATAGCTGGGGACTTAAATACCACACTAACAACCCCAGACAGAACATCAAGAGAAAATGTCAACAAAGAGATCTTGGAGCCTCAACTTGACCCTTGACCAAATGGACTTAATAGATAACTACAGAACACTCCACCCAGCAACCATGAAATGCACATTCTGCTCATCACCACATGGAATGTACTCTAAGACTGGCCATAAATCCTTGGCCATAAATCAAGCATAAACAAATTCCATAAGCCTGATTTTCTGCCATGCTCCTTCTCAGACCACAGTGGAATAAAAATAAATATCAACACCAACAAAGTTCCCCCAAAACCCACAAAGACATGGACACTAAACAGTGTGATGCTGAACAAATCCTGGGTCAACGTGGTAACACAAAACAGAAAATAAAAGAATCCTAGGAACAAATGAAAATGAAGAAACATCTTACTAAAATTTCTGGGATGCCATGAAAGTGGTACTAAAAGGGAAATTCATATCTCTGTGAACACACATCAAGAAAATGGAAAGATCACCAGTTAACAGCCTAACAAATCACCTATGGAAGCTGAAAAAGCAAGACCAACAAAATCCTAACTTCAGCAGAAGAATCCTGATCACCAAAATAAAAGCTCAAATTTGGAACTTAGAAGTCAAAAATATAATACAAAAAAAAAATCAACGAAATAAAAAGCTGGTTCTTTGAAATGATAAAAAAGATTGATGGACCCTTAGCCAGAATGATCAAGAAAAAGAGAGAAAAAGCCCGCTAAAAACACAATCAGAAATGCAAAAGATCAAGTCACAAATGACCCAGAAGAAATAAAAAGATTATTAGAAATTACTATGTACACTTGTATGGAAACAAACTTGAAAACCTAAGTGAAATGGAGAATTTTCTGATATCACACAACCTCCCCAGGTTGAAACAGAAAGAAATTGAGAACTTAGATAGACTAAAAATAACCCAGGAAATTAACTTTGTTATAAGAATACTATCTATAAAAAAGCCCAGGACCAGATGGTTTTCCAGCAGAATTCTACAAAACATACAAGTAGGAGCTGTTACCAATCCTACTGAAAGTATTTCAGGCAATCAAGAAAGATGAAACTCTCCCCAAATCATTTCATGAAGCTAACATCACACATACTCAAAACACATAAAGATCCAACAATGAAAGAGAACTAAAGGCCAATAACCTTGATGAGCATCGTTGCTAAAATTCTCAACAAGATTCTAGCAAACCAGATCCAACAACACATTTCAAAAATCATCTCCCATGACCAAGTAAGCTTCATCCCCAGGTTGCAGGGCTGGTTCACATCCACAAGACCATAAACATAATTAAATACATCAACATTTGAAAAAAAAGAACCATGTGATGATATCATTAGACATAGAAAACCTTTGATAAAATCCAGCATCCTTTCTTGATTAAAAATCTTGGACACCTAGGCATAGATGCAACATACCTCAAAATAATAAAAGCCATCTATGAGAAATCCACAGCCAACATACTGCTAAACACACAGAAACTGGAACCATTTTCCCTGAAAACTGGAACAATACAAGAATGCCCACTCTCACCCCTCCAGTTCAACATAATGATGGAAGTCCCAGCTAGAACAATCAGACAAGAGAAGGAAGTCAGTGGTATCCAAATAGGAAAAGAGGAAATTAATTTATCCCTCTTTGCAGATGCCATGATCCTACATCTCGAAAACCCAAAAGTATCTGTCAAAAACCTCCTTGCACTGATAAATAACTTTGGTTAAAGTTAAAAAAAGAACTTTAGTTAAAGTTTGAAGGGTATAAAATAAATGTGCAAAAGACTGTCGCATTTCCATACACCAACAACAAACAGAAACCCAAGTAAAAAGCGCAATCCCACTCACGATAGCAACATAAAAATGAAATGCCTTGCCATCTTCCTAACCACAGAAGTGACAGATGTTTACAATGAAAACTACAAAATACTGATCAAAGAAATCAAAGATGACACAATAAAATGGAAAAATATTCCATGCTCATGGATTGGAAGAATCAATATTGTTAAGATGTCCATCCTACTCAAGGCAATCTACAGATTTAATGCAATATCCATTAAATTACCAGCAATATTCTTCTCAGACATGGAAATGACAATACAGAAATTCATATAGAAACATAAATGACCACAAATAGCCAAAACAATCCTCAGCAAGAGAAGCAAAGCAGGAGATATCACACTTCCAGACTTTAAACTTTTTTTATAAGGCTACAGTAATCAAAACAGCCTGGTATTGGTACAAGAACAGGGATATAGACTAATGGAATAGGATAGAGATCCCAGAAGCAAAAATCTCAATTTCTCAACAAACTTATCATTGACAAACCCTCCACCAACAACCACTGGGGAGAGGAAAACTTACTCAGTAAATGGCACCGAGAAAACTGGCTGACCACATGCAGAAGATTAAAACAAGACCCTTACCTATCACCATACATAAAAATCACCTTTAAATGAATCAAAGACCTAAATGTAAAACTTCAAACTATAAGAACCTTAGAAAATGCAGAAGACAACCTTATGGAAATTAGATCTGGCAAGCAATTCCTGATCAAAATCCTAAGTGCCCATGCCATAGGAGATAAGATAGACAAGTGGGATCTCATTAAACTGAAAAGCTTTTGCAAAGTCAAGAAAAACATCAAGAGAGTGGGGAGACAGCCCACAGACTGGGAAAAAGTATTTGCCAAATGTATATCTGACAAAGGTCTAACATCTAAGATCTACAAGGATCTCAAACGTGCTGAAAATTTTTTTAAAGCCCTATTAAAAAGTGGACAAAGGATATTAATAGATGCCTTTCAGAAGAAGACGTATGAGCAGCCATCAGGTACAAGAAAAAATGCCCAGACTCACTAATCATCAAAGAAATGCAAATTAAAACTACACTGAGATACCACCAAATTCCAGTCATCATCAATAACAAAAACGACATATGCTGGAGAGGATGTGGGGAAAAGGGAACACTTCTACATTTGTTGGTGGGAGTGTAAACTAGTACAATCACTGTGTAAAACAGTTTGGCTATTCCTAAAAGATCTAAAAATTGACCTTCCCTTTGAGACCACCATTCCCCTTCTGGGAATATACCTGGAGTAACTCAAATCCTGTATGAAAAAGATACTTGCACATGCATGTTTATTGTGGCATTATTCACAATAGCAAAAACAGGTAACCAACTGTGCTGTCCATTGAAAGAGGACTTAATTAAAAAATGTGATACATATATATGATGGGATATTATGCAGTCATAAAGAAGGACAAAATTATGAACTTTGCAGCAACCTGGATGGACTTAGAATCTATAATATTCAGTGATCTATACAGAAACAAAGTACTGAGTAACACATGTTCTCACTCATAAGCAGACCCTGAACAATTATCGTAAGAAAGGGATTGGCTGTAGTGGAAAAAACTGCCAGGAGAAGGGGGCACACCTCATCAACACAGGTACCTGCAAAATGACCATTTGTATACATAACCCTGAATTGTACACCACATCTTTAAAATAAAAAATAAATAAACATATATGATATATGTGCGCATATATATGTGTATACATATATATGCGCACATATATCATACATATATATATCTCCTAGGCGTAAGTGTGTGTGTATATATATATATATATATATATATACACACATATATATGCGCACATATATATACATATATATATATATATCTCTCTCCTAGGCGTAAGTGTAAGCTCTTTTAGTTATTTTTTAAATTTTTTCAGATTCTGTAGTGGACAGTATGGTGAGATAATTTGCTGATAAATGTACACCTGACAATATTCAGTTTATGATTTCTGTTTTAAAATGTAGAGATTCTTTCTATAAAGGGCATCACCAATGAACCATATATTGCAATAAAAAATAAGTATCTTTTAGCAACTTTGCTTATAAAAAGGCTTAGAAAAATCTCCTTTTCTGTGTTCCCACTTCTTAGATTCCAATTATAATCACTATTGTTCAAAACAGCTATGTACAATGATTCTTTTTAATGAGTGTTAAACTTCAGAAAATTTTTGCTACTTTCAGGAGGACAGGAACAACATTCCACCTCATCCTGGGGAAAAAAAAATTGACAATAACCACAGTAATGAATCACTGTACTATGGAAAAATGTAGAATAAGAAAAAAAATTCTTCTCATGTTTTGTGATTTGATAACAAAATTATTTTGTTACATATTGGCAACTCTGGAGCACAAATTTGTTATTTTGAGTTAATCTTTGCTGCTTAAAAAATCTGTTTTAAAATAGATTTTTAAATATACATGAGTGTTTAAAATAAAATTTCTTCTTTATTTTGTGGCCACATTGTAAGGGAAACCAGAAACCTCGACTCTATGGATTTAACAGCATACTTCTTAAGGCACATTAACACAGCTGCGACCAATAACTGCATATTGTTCCCCTATGATATGAAATTAAAATGAAGTGGAAATGTTTATTCCATAAATGGTGGATGACATTTTAAACTGATAATAATATCTAAGTGTTTGCTTGAAAGCAAAAAGTGTTCTCTCATACAACTAAACTGAGAGGTAACCCAATGTCAAACTTGTCCAAAAAAAAAAAAAAAGGTGGAGACAGCTGATCATCAAACCATGAAATATAGAAGCTATATTTCATGTATTGAATTGTTCTATTGATCCATATCTATTAATCATGTTTATATAAAAATAGCTTTCATTCATGGGATATTTTTGATAAGACTATTTTGGTTTCTATTTGCTTCTCTTTTGAAATTCCCCTCGATTTTGTTTGGAAGATGCATGTTAATTCTTTAGTCAGGTTGATAGTATTATTCTTGCCTAAAAAATAGACATATCATATTGAATCATCTCAACTCATGATTGCCTTGGGTTATTTGTACCAATTGATAAGCTGAACCAAATCAAATTATTGAAGGTTGTTAATTTTGAAGTGGATGAATGCCTTTTTCCAAAATGTGCACCTGACATGTATACTGTTTGAAATAAAATACTTTTTTAAAAAGGATACATGCCAATCAATAATGCTACATGAGGAAATGCCATAACTGCATAAGGATGACTTGTTGACATAGATCTGCAAATTGATCTTTAAGATGTTCAGTGTCTTTGGTGGTGGGAGAAGGACCACCATATGGGGAAATCAAGAACTGCAAGAGCTCAGTGTTCTTAATTTGCATTCCAATTCCATGCATATTTCCGGATATTACTGTACAAAGTACTGTTGACCGAAAATGGCACAGAAACTTAAAATTTTCAACCAGTTTAATATCGTCATTTTGCTCTTTTGGGTTATTGAAACTGTAGGAACCAGTCCAAAAATATCCTTGACAGCATCTTTGACATTCAGTAAAATGCAAGATTGTTGGATATGAAAGACCAAAGAGATGTTTGAGAAAGGTCAGAGAGACTACTGAGAGCTGACGAAACTTAGCAGTTTGTACTCTACCTTTTTCCACTGAAAACAAGACAGAGAATGTAGGCAAAATATTTTAGAGTGCCATGTGTGCTTCTGATACAATAAAAAAAGATCTACAGAGTTCTGGGTCTTACTGAATCATGATTTTCCCTGGAGCTGGCTCTTGAGATGCCAGGACAAACTCTGCTGGCTCTCTGGTGGTGGCATCAAAAAAATGAGGCAAACTGAGATGGAAAAGAGAAGATATTCTTAGCTTGTCCTAAAAAAATAACAAAGGTACATTTATACATTGAGTCATCCCTAACACCATCCTTCCTTTAACTTTCAGGGTCAAAATGTGGATATGCCCTTTTGTGTGTGGAGTCACATTCTCTCCTCAGCTACCTCTTTGTGACTCTTCCTACTTGCCCTTAATTTTCATATCAACCTGATTTCATGGGTTATTCAAATATTGAGGTTTAGAGAATTATAGAGAGAGATTTGATTTTTTTTTCCAAGTCATTTCCCCTTCTTGGGACAGCCTCAGACACTGTACTACACTAAAGGTTGGCACGGATTCAACCTGCCCTCTTCTACCAAGCTTTACATCACTGAAAGCTGGTACCATCGAAGTATCCTCCACATTTAGCTACAGTTTATAACTTAGTGTGTTTCTTACCACATGCTGATAGTTGGATGTCATCATCACTACTTCATGCCATACTGCAATCTGCTCTCTGCCATTTGGCAAACACCGATTCTCCTCTTTTTCCCACTCTGGCACCAGATACAGCCTACATATACTTAAATTTCTCTTAAAAGTTTTCTTTAGCTAGGTTTCAGCTCAGAGATTTGAAATTGTTTAGTAAAAGATACTGTAGGATAAGCCACAGCAAGGAAAAAAATGCTGATGGCTTGTGAATTCTCTTCCAGTAAATAGTGGCATTTTAACGTTGAGATACAGTGGCTTTCCAGAAGGTTTAGGATCCAGAAGTTTGATTCAGATGACTTTACTCATGACACATCTGAGAATGCTGTCCCCCAAATATTTAATGTTTTTAAGACTTAGTAAGCACCTCTGTGTCCATGTATAGTGTGTTTAAAGCAGTATGCAAGATATGTGACATACAAAACATAAACCCTGCTCCCATGTATTGAGACCACAAAATCTAAGGAAAGAAAAGTAGAAAATGCTCTTAAAACTATTACAAAAAGCAGGAGTGCAGATGCTCATTTCTATTAGAGCTCAAAATAGGAAGACAGTGATTCCTATAAACAGCATTATTCAGGTAGCTTTCAAAAAGGAAGTAGGAATTGAGGTGGGCCTTGAGGATTGGATAAAAGTTGAATAGGAGGAGGTGAGTATAGTATATGTTGGGAAAGGATCAGCCTGAGAAAAACACAGGGATGGAAAGCACAAGAACCACTTACTGAGGATGAACAAAGTAATCATATGTGTGAAGAAAAATTTCAGTACAGATCAGTCATGTAAAAAACTACTGACTGATTTCACTTGCTCAGGTCCTTAAAAAATTAAGCCATGAACTAAAACTCTAAGTTATTTTAATAATGTCATTACACTAATAAACAGAGTAGGGAAGGTAAAAGTACATATACAGTTTTAAAAAGTTAAAATCATTTTAAAAATTAAACGTTTAGTCTACACCAGTGGTTCTCAAACGTTAGCCTCCATTATAATTATCTGAAGAACTTGTTAAAACATACATAGCTGAGTTCCATCTACAGTTTTTGACTCAGTTGGTCTCTGATGGGACTGAAGAATTTGCAATACTAACAATTTTTCAGGCGAAGCTTATGCTACTCATCTAGGAATCCCACCCTTAGTGTTTCAGTCAGAGGAAACACTCTAATGCAATGACCCTGAGTCTCAAATTAGTTTGATGTGTTCAAGAAACAACGAGGGACTTAAAGAGATGAAAGATATGTCTAGTACCTTGATTGTGGTGCCGAAGGAAAGCAAGGTGGAAAGCAGGAAAAAGAGTTAAAGGAGTATTATAGTAATCCAGGCCCGTGACAATTTATAATTTGTCAAAGGTGGAAGTAATGGAAGTGGTGATAAGTATTTGATTCTGATCAGATTTTGAATGTAGAGTCAACATGATTTTCTGACAGATGGAGTGCGAGATCTACAAGATAAAACAGTCAAAGATGACTCCAAGATTTTCATTCTGAGAAAATGAAAGAATGGAGTTGATATCAACTGAGATAGAGATGACTTTGGGTAGAGTAGGTTTGGAGGTGAGGGGAGAGCAAGAGCTCAGTTTGAGGTATGTTTAGTTTGAGATTTATAGACTTATGAAACAGTACAGCTGGAAGAGGCTACAGAGATTCTCTTTCATTTCCCCTTTGTATATCTTTATGTAAAAATTAGCTCAGAGAGAGATAAGGATTTGACCAGAGTCACATAGCTAGACAGGAGCAAATCTGAAAGTAAAATTTCACAATCTGTTTATATGTTCAAGAGTGCTCATGTACTAAGTACATAGTAAGTACTTTACAAAGACTTGTTATAAATACTCATGACAACTACTTAGTTTAGCACTCTTAACCAATGTAGGAATGGGGGTGGGGAAATCAAGTCAAACTCTTTGAGCAATATTTTGATTATGTCATCCCTGTAATGATTCTTCTGTTCTAATTCTAAAAATTATATTGGTGCCAGAAGGCCTAATTACATTGGTGCTAGAAGGCTCAGTGTCACACATGGAACTAATTTCCATATTCAGAGTTTGGTATATTAAAAAAGCATCTATTGGCCAGCAATAGAAATAATGTCTCTGAATGCTGAACCCAGGATAGATAATTAGGAGGGGTTATTTTTAATTTGTTTGTTTGTTTTTTCTGACAGTTGGGAACTCAGAAGACTTGAGTTGTGGTCTGAGATTTACCACTGTTACTATCTCTTTGTATGTTTGGGCAAGTTGCTTCTCTTCTCTGGACTATAAAATTAAGACATTAGCCAATATCACCTCTATATTTACTTCCAGCATTTTGAAATTAGATTTCTAATTTCAGTTTTTTTTGAAACTGGGCTTTTCTGGTCCTCAGAGCTTCCATGTTTGTCTAGAAATGCATTTATCAAAACAACAAGAGATGAAATGGGAATTTGGCATGCTCCATTTAAAAAGGCAAGAAAAGTAAAAAAAACCACAGAAAAGTGGTGTATGGTGAACTTTGAAATAATAATTCTGTATTTTTTTTCTGACTCCACCATTATAACTCACTGTGCCACTTCACATAAGACTTCAGTTTTCTTCTTGCTCAAAGAGGACTACTGCTTGCCCCTTCAACATTGTATGGATTTTGTGATAATCAATGAGGATAACAGATGTAAAAGAACTTTGATAAAGATAAATTGCCTTTAAAATGCAAATTGATGTGATATATAACAACAAAACAATAATAATAGTTAACATTTATTATTTACCATGTGTTCTCATTATGTCAAGTATTCACTCCCTCATTTTGCTAAATGTTACCTTCTCAGTGAGGTGATCTCTGATGACTCTATTTATACTTACACACTTCCAATTCTATTCTCATTCTATGCTTCCTTTTGCAAGGCACTTATCACTTGTTCATGTCTTGTATACATTAATTATATTATTTTCTGTCTATGCCCACTAAAATATATAATCAATAAGGAAGGGATTTTACCTGGTTTGTTCCCTCTTTTGCCCCCAACAACTAAAGATAGTGACTAATACATAGTATACACTCAATAAATATTTGTTGAATAACATAATTCTGCCAGATTAACCTGTTCTCCTCACATCATAGTACAGATAGTATTAAGCTGCGTAAAATCAACATTTTAACTATTTGTTGAGCAGAAGTCAGTCCTTGTGCTGTGCAGGTAGCTGATTGGCAATCTGTTATCTTAGAAGTTTCTGAGTTAAGGCACATCTTATTTTTAGGTATAATCAGCCTTTTGAGGTCACTCTTCTACATGATTAACCTTATGGTTAGGTGGATATCTTCTGAGGAGGATTGTCTAATGTAATGTTTCAATCTTGTGGTCCAATATCATCTCTCCCAGGTATAACTATGTGCCTGTACCCATTTTCTGAGTACTTGAATCTCTTCAGACCTTTGTTTTCTTATCTATGAAATGGCGATCACAGCAGTGCTTGTGTCATAAAGATATTGAACAATCAAATAAGACATTGTGCATGAAGCACTTAACACATTATGTGGCACATTGTAAAGCCAAAGAAATAATAGTTCTACTTAAGTGATGTCATTTGGCAGGAAGGAAAAGGGTTATAGAAAGACTCCAAAATCTTTTCCTGGCTGCTGGAAGTATATCAGGCCTTCTTTAAACATCCCACCCTTACAAAATGCAAATGTCTAAATGATAATTATTTATAAAACCCGATATACATATAGATATAGATATATATCTAGATATGTCTATAGATAGGTAGATAGATAGGTAGATAGATGATAGGTAGATAGATAGATAGATAACCCCATGCTTGAATACTGGATGAGAAAAGGGTATCGAGAGGTAGCAGGCAAGAATGATACCAAAGTAGGCTGAAAATTCTGAAAATTAAATTTGAAATTAAGTTCAAATTAACTTCACAAGATTGTGCTGGGCTGTCCTTGATAATTTGAGCTTGGTTCAATTCACATAAGGGAATATTCCTAAAGCAAGCACTCCACAATAAAGAGCACTGGGATACTGGAATCTGTGCTGTGACTTGGAAACTTCCCTTATACCAACAGGATTTCATGACTACTTAAAAAAAAGGTAGGCAAAATCTCCCTGCAATAAACTTAATGAGTAGGTGCTGTGTGCACTTAGGCATAAACATCCAGTCCTCCCTTGGATGAAACCATAATTCAGCAATATCACATCCTATTTGTGGATGGAGAAATTACTTCTGGATTAGAATTTCCTCCTGATTGCTTTCTTTGTCAGGATGAGAGGAGGGGCGACTTTGGCTTAAGTACCACCTCCTCATATTGTGCCTGACTGATCATGTGCAAAGGAAAATCAAATAAACTCTACCCTCACACAAGACATCAACAGGGGGCCACTTTTCAATTGTGATCTCTCCTGAGATAGTAGCCTTAGACTGCTACATGCCTGCTTGGCCTTTTTCCAGATGGTGTGTATTTGGAGCAACTCATGGGAGGTCATTAACCTACAGAGGGGACATAGGCTCCCTTTTGCTGTTTCACTTAAGAGAGAGCAGACATGTTTTAAAGTGAGTGTTTTTTTCTATCCATGTTGCCCAGCGACAAGTATTAGTTGTTTTGTCTCAGAAAGTCAATGAGTATAACAGTCAACTTGACCCTGAATGATATGGTCTAAATGAAAATACAGCATAAAGTCCTAAAGGTGAATTATTCCTTTGACTCTTCTGGAAATTAATTAGGTACACTCACACACACAGACAGACACATACACTTAGAATGTTATTTGTTCTGAAATGGAGGAGTATTATCCATTATTGGAGTAGGTACCTATAACTACCCACTCCATTTTCTACAGGACTTTACATGATTTATCTTGTTTTTCCTGCTGCTTATGATTTTATTTTATTTTATTTTTTGAATATTTGTTTTAAAGATGTGGAGTATAATTCAGGGTTAGGTATACAAATGATCATTGTACAAGTAAAGTTTGGGCCTCCCTTTGGTCCTTTCTTCACCTGGTTTGAGAGCAGGTACCCTTATTAATGAAATGCACTCTTCTCTCCCCTGGCAGGTTCCCACTACTGTTAATCTCTTTCTTGTAGTATTATGATAATTGTTCAGGGTCTGCTTATAAGTGAGAACATGAGGTACTAGGTTCTTTGTGTGATAGATCACTGAGTGTCATAGACTCTAAATCCATCCAAGTTGCTGTGACATTCATAATTTTGTCCTTCTTTATGGCTGCATAATATTCCATTGTGTATATGTACATTTTAAAAAATCCAGTCCACTTTCGATGGGCATCATGTTTGGTTCCATGTTTTTGCTATTGTGAATAATGCTGGTATAAACTTGCATGTGCAGGTATCTTTTACATAGAGTGATTTGAGTTCCTCCAGGTATATTCTCAGAAGGGGATTGCTGGTTCATATGGAAGATCAGTTTTCAAATTTTTTAGGAATCCCCACACTGTTTTCCACAGAGGTTTTACTAGTTTACATTCCCACCAACAGTGTAGAAGGGTTCCCTATTCCCTGTATCCTCTCAAGCATATGTTGGTTTTTGAGTTATTGATGATGGCCATCCTGACTGGAGTTAGATGGTATCTCAGTGTGCATTTCTTTGATGATTAGCAAGACTGAGCATTCTTTCATGTATCTATTGACTGCTCATATGTCATATTTTGAGAAGTGTCTATTCATATCTTTTACTCATGTTTTAATAGGGATTTTTTTTTTGAGATCCTTGTAGATCCTAAATGTTATGCATTTGTCAGACATCTAGTTGGCAAATAGTTTTTTCCCATTCTACGGGCTGTCTCCCTGCCCTCTTGATGGTTTCTTTTGTTTTGCAGAAGCTTTTCAGTTTGATGAGGTCCCACTTGTCTATCTTGTCTCTTGTCCCATGGGTTTTTGGAGTTTTGATCAGAAATTTGTTGCCAGTTCCAATTTCCATAAGGGTGTCTCCTACATTTTCTAAGGTTTTTATAATTTGAAGTTTTGAATTACCTTCTTTAAGACAGACAACCGTGTGGGATAAGTAAGACAAATCATGTTCCATTTGAGGATTATCAAACTGAGGCTTAGAGAGACTAAATTATTTGTCCAAAAACTTATGTTTCAGACCAAGACTAGAATCTCAGCGTATGAACCATCTTTTAAAATCTTTTAAATGTCAGCTATAAATGAGCTGCCCATCATGTTTTCAAGGAAACCTAAGGAAAGAGCTGTTTTACAATTACTGTCATTCTCATCTGGTAGTTGTTAATTTTCAAGCGCCAAAATTTGCTATTTTCTTTTATTTTCATGTTGTTAGTTCCCAGGACTTTATATTCTTCAAGTCATCTGTTTTTTGGCATGAGATTAAAACAAGATATAAAAATACATTGGGATATGAATCAGCCATTAAAAAGAAAGGAATTGTTATTTTCAGCAACATGCACAGAAATAGAAGACCTTATGTTGCAAGAAATAAGTCAGACACAGAAAAACAAATATTTTATGTCCTCATTTACATGTGGGAGCTAAGAAAGTGAGTCTCATGGAGGTAGGGAGCAGAATGGTGGTTACCAGTGAAATAGTTAATGAAATATGCAAAATAATTACACCAACTTGCTTGACATAAGTAACTCCATTTTATTAAAATCCTCCATCCTAGCCAGGCTCGGTGGCTCAGCCTATAATCCCGTGCCTTTGGGAGGCTGAGGTGAGTAGAATGCCTGAGCCCATGGCTTTGAGACCTGCCTGGGCAACTTGGCGAGATCTCATCTCTACAATAAATCAAAAAATCAG
>NW_007248876.1:187308-200774 GCF_000164805.1 Carlito syrichta
GCATGGTAGTGCATGCCTGTAGTTCCAGCTACTTGGAAGGCTGAGGCGGAAGGATTGCCGGAGCCCAGCAGGTCGAGGCTGTGGTGGCCGGGAGCGGCCACTGCACTCCAGTCTGGGTGACAGAGTGAGACTCCAACTCAAAAAAAAAAAATCCTCCATCTTAGCTGCCTGCCTAACCTAAAATGGCCCCCCAATGTATACGTGTGATTACTATAATATTCCCATGACTACAGAACCACAGCTTTGTTCCCCTGAGCTGTTCATGCTGACCGATCATGCTAACCATTTGCAATACTCCTTAGCTACAAGTTCCCTGCAGTTGTATGCTATGCTAACTGAAATCAGATGTTGTGCCAAGAAATTAAGAAATTATTACTTACAAAACTCCCCCTGCTACATACCTATAGTTTTCTTTCCTATATTTTGTTCCTGTTGTTTTTAGTTCCTTGTTTTCTCACCCCCTTGCTATGTAGCCAACCTGCAGATTTTACCTATATAAGTTTTCTGCTAACTATATTCTGTGTCAAGAGCCTCTTGACATGAGCCTACTCTTGACTGCACGCTGATAAAGTACTCTTTATTTGAACTTGGCACGCTGGCATGCTTCCTTCTTACAACTTGGTCATAACATTTGGAGGCCCCAGAGAGAAATTTTCCACCAGCACGAGCAGCTGCCTCACTCTGACCCTCCCTGGCTGGGAGGAGAGGTTGTAGTTGAGGTGCCTCTTGAGATTCTCAGGCCCCATAACGTTTCATCTGGCTCTGAGGGAGTTGGAACGACTGCTGGTAGCTACTGCCTCAAAAGATCCTGAGTCTATCTTCAATTTCCTAGGAGGTAAGAATTTATTTTTGGTTTTCTGTTTGTTTGCTTGTGATGGTGGTTTCTGTTTCTGTTTAAGGGAGTCACAGCCTGATGAGGTCATCCTTTGAACACTATTCATTAGAACAAGACGCTGGCTGAATAGAGTCCATTGGTTTTCTACCCTGAGGTTGTTCCAGGGATCTATTTTCTGCCCTGAGGTTGTTCCAGGGATCCTAACTCTTCTGACTTGGTCCAGAAATGTCCTGACTGTCATTGTGTTTTAATTGTTTGTTTGCTGTTTGCTCATTGTTTATTATGGGTTCACAGAATTTATGACCTTTCAGTCCTCTGCCTGATGAGGTCACTCCTTAGACATTGTTCATTAAGTGAAAGACATTGGTTGAACAGAGTCTCGGTTTAGTATCTGGTTTCTGTTTGGGTACCTGCTTTAACTTCTAACTGCCTATGGTATTCCTATATGCCTGTCATCTTTGGCCTCTTTCCCTGCTTTACATTCTTGTTGTGCTCTTTGCCACAGGGCTGGCTTCTGTTACACTTTCAGACTGGTCAGCAGGCCAGTAACTTCTATTAACCTTTGCTTATTTTCTCGTGGTTGGAGGTCTGATCCCCATTAGGTGCTTCCTGTAATTTACTGGTTTTAACAATACGGGGTCATGGGCTTCTAAGCCCTCTGGTCCCCTGGACTGTATAATAAGGAATTTCTCTGTTGGGTCTGCAGAGGACTATGGTGTGCATCTCTCCAAAGGCAGACTCTGGACTCTCTGTGAAAATAGATTGGCCTGCATTTAATGCTAGTTAACCCTCTACAGGGTCTTTGAATGTACATGTTAGTCTGTTTGAAAGGTTGTTACAGGGACCCTGGTCATCCTGATCTGTTTCCCTATATCAACCTATAATTAAATTTAGTCCAAAATCCCCCTCCATGGTTAAAGATATGCTTTTTTAAAACTCAGAACCCTTCCCATTAACCATACTATATGGAGATACAGCTTCTAACTTAAAAATAACAGAGTGCTATATATAAAGTCCCTTGGATAACTCTTCAAGGAAAACTTGTTTTACCTTTTCTCAAGAGGATGAAATCTTGCCAAAATCCACAAAACCATAGGTTTTTACCTCCCTAGTAAAATCAATTATGCACATTCATCTTCCCACCTGGAATAACTGCCAGCAGCTCCTTTTTAACCCTATTTATTTCTAAAAAGCCAGAAAGCATTAAAGCTGAGACTAAAAAAGTGTGTCCTGGTCTCAGCAGCTGGTACAGAGAAAAAAAGTCAAGAAATATTAGAGGAACTTTTTCCCTCCACTCACCCAGACTGGGACCCCAATACCTTGGCAGGTTCAAGGCACTAGATACCTATCACTGGGCTCTATTAGCAGTTTTGAAGGGGGCAGCCCCCAAACCTATCAATCTTTCTAAAACTATCGAGGTTCTCCAGGAACCCAAGGAATCTCCAGGGCTGTTCCTCAAGAGCCTCCAAGAGGTGTTTCAGACTTACACCCTTTTGGCCCCTCGGCTCCTAAGAATGCTTGAGCTATTAATTTGGCATTTGTGGCTCAGGCAACTCTGGATATCCAAAAATGTTGCAGAAACTGGAAGGTTTTGTAGGAATAAATATTTCTCAGCTGTTTGAGGTAGCTCAAAAAGTTTTTAACAATCGAGATGCTGAGAAACAAAAGCAGGCAGTACAGGCAGCTGACAGAGCTGCAAGACGACAAGCCAAAATCCTGGTAACAGCCCTCGGGACCCCAGGAGCTGATTGTAAGTCTCCTCAAAAGTTTAACAACCAGAAAGGCCAAAAGGGTCAGAAACCCGGATGCATTTGGTTGGCAAAGAACCAGTGTGCTTATTGCAAGGAACTAGGGCATTGGGTCAAAGATTGCCCTCACCACCCACAACAAGAGTACCCTAAGCCAGTTCTGACCTTGTCCTCTGTTGGAGAGGCTGGGAATAATTTGGAATGGAGGGGCCAAGGCTCTTTTTCCTTAGACCCCCAAGAGCCCATGTTTACTGCCACTATTGGGGGCCACCCAGTTCAGCTTTGAGTGGACACTGGGGAAGAATATTTAGTCCTGAAGTCACCATTGGGACCTATGTCTAAAAAACAAATTTTGGTCCAAGGGGCAACAGGGGCAGTTACTAATTGCAAGTTCACTTCCAACCAGACAGTCAATTTGGGACAAAAGCAAGTTACCCATTCATTTCTAATAGCTCCAGATTGCCCGTTCCCTCTTATGGGTCAAGAGTCTCTTTGAAAGTTAAGAACCACCATTGTGTTTTCACCTGACACAACTGAAATGTTTATTCCTACTGTATGTCAGATGCTCTAAACTGTTCCATTCTCTAAAGAATATCTTTTGACTTCTTCTAAGTCCCCTACTGAGAATGTTTCATCAAGCTTACTTCTACAGTTACAACAGGAATTTACTTCAGTCTGAGCAGAGACCAACCCACCAGGATTGGCAGAACATTATCAACTGGTTGTGGTAAGTCTACTAGCATCAGTTATCCCTGCGCACATCTGCCTATACCCTAAGAGTTTACAGGCCCGGAAAGGAATTGCTCCTCACATCAAAAGACTCTTAGCAGTCAGTAATCTAACACCATGTAAGTCAGCATGGAATATTCCCTTCTTGCCAGTTCAGAAACTTGGACTTTCTGACTACTGACCAGTTCAGGATCTAAGGGAGGTCAATAAACAGGTTGAAACCATCCACACAACTGTTCCCAAACCATGCACTTTATTCAGACTGCTTCCCCCTCAACATCAGGTGTATACTGTGCTGGATTTAAAAGATACCTTCTTTTCTATTCCTTTGTACCCTGTCAGTCAACTCATTTTTGTTTTTGAATGGACAGATTTGGTCTTGGGGAACACCAGTCAGTTGACTTGGACTCGGTTACCAGAGGGTTTCAAAAATTCCCCAACCCTTTTTGAGAAAGTCTTGCAACAGAATTTGCCAGGGTTCTGTTCCTTACACCCTGAATGTACTTTACTCCATTATGTAAATAATCTCTTGCTTGTGGCTGCAGACTTGGATAATTGTTTACAAGTTACTAAGTCTCCGTTACAGCTCCTCTAAGACTTGGGCTATCATGTGTCAGTGAAAAAGGCACAGCTCTGCTCAGCTGAAGCCTCCTACCTGGGATACCAGCTAAAGAAGAGTAAACGAGCCCTGACTTCAGCCTAGAAAGAAACCATTCTTCAGATTCCTGCATCAACCACAAAGAAACAGGTATGGGAATTCATGGGGGCAGTAGGGTATTGTCGGCTGTGGATCCCAGGATTTGCTGAAATTGCCAGGCCCCTGTACACAGCCACTACAGGAGATCAACCCCTAAACTGGACTGCTACTGAGGAACAGGCATTCCAGCAGTTAAAAACAGCTCAGACCCAAGCCCCAGCTCTAGCTCTCCCAGATATTACCAAGCCTTTCTGCTTGTTCATTCACAAACAACAAAGAATTGCAAAGGGGGTCCTTACTCAGACCTTAGGACCCTGGAGAAGACTGGTGGCTTACTTGTCAAAAAGACTGGACCCAGTAGCCTGTGGTTGCCCCTCTTGTCTCCAGGTCATTGTGGCCATGGCCATGCTAGTTAAGGAAGCAGATAAATTAACTTTTGGTCAAAACCTGGCTTTGACCATTCCTCATGCTGTTGAAACTTTGCTCCGAGGAGCTCTGGCCACTGAACGTCAAATGCTCATATTACCCAATATCAGAGTCTTTTGCTTGACCAACCAAGGCTAACTTTCTCTCCTACTCAATGCCTCAATCTGGCAACTCTGTTGCCTGATGACAATATGGAAATGCCAGTTCATGACTGTCAAGATGTATTGGACATCTCTCAGGCCAGCTGGCCTTATCTTCAGGGTGCTCCCTTAAGCCAGGCTGATGCTAACCTGTTCAAAGATGGTAGCAGCCTGGTGATACAGGGAGTCCACAAGGCTGGTGCAGACGTAACCACAGCTCATGATATAATCTGGTCACAGGCATTGCCTCAAGGTACCACAGCTCAAAAGACTGAGCTAATTGCATTAACTCAGTCCCTGCAATGGGTAACAGGAAGGCGAGTAAACATCTTCACCAACAGTCAGTATGCTTTTGCCACACTCCATGTGTATGTCATCATCTACAAGGAACGAGGTCTTCTTACCACAGCAGGTAAGACTATAAAAAACAAGAAGGAAATCTTAGCCCTCCTAGAGGCTATATGGATCCCCAAAGAGGTAGCCATCATTCATTGCAGGGGACCAAAAAAATCAGACACACTAGAAGCAGTTGGAAACTGCCAAGGGGACCAGGTGGCTCAAAAGGCAGCAGAACTCCCAGTTGAACTCCTGACTATTTTGCTAACTAAAACTATTCCAGCTCCTTCTCTCCCAAAACAGCCTATCTATATCCAAGGAGAAGAGGAACAGGAAGACCTAGAGGGAGCCCATAAAAACTCCATTGGATGGTGGGTAAAAGACTCTAAAATTATCTTACCTGAAGCCCTGGGACACACCTTGGTAAAACAACTACATTCTACTACTCACCTAGGAGGTACTAAATTGACTGAGCTGTTAAACCATTTTTATCATATAAATGACTTTAAAAACATTGCTGCAACAGTAGCCGCCATGTGCCCTGCCTGTGCCCAAGTCAATGCAAAACAAGGGCCCAAATCTTTGGATGACATCAGGGCCTGAGGATTAAGTCCTGGAGAAAAATGGGAAATAGACTTCACTGAAATAAAACTTCCTCAAGCAGGATATGGTATCTTCTGGTGTTTATTGATACTTTTTCTGGATGGGTAGAGACCTTTGCCGCCAAAAATAAAAATGTACTTACAGTTACAAGGTTTTTATTAAATGAAATCATTCCTAGGTTTGGGTTCCCCCACTCTATTGGCTCTGATAATGGTCTTGCCTTTACCTTGACAAGAGTATAGCTGGCTAGCAAAGCACTAAACATTAATTGGAAACTACATTGTGACTACCGACCACAAAGGTCTGGATAGGTAGAATGCATGGACCAAACTCTAAAATCTACATTAGCCAAGTTAATAGCAGAAACCAGTGAAAATGGGTAAACCTTTTGTCTTTAGCTCTTCTCCGAACTCAATGCACCCCATATAAGACTGGGTTTGCCTCATATGAAATTATGTTTGGAAGATCCCCTCTGTTATCCCAGTTGTGAGATCCCATCCTAGAAGAAATAACTAATCAACCTCTGTTAAAGTATATCCAGTCCCTCCAGCAGGTCCAGGCTGCTGTTCACTCCAGTGTTCATGCTGTTTTGCCCACTCCATCTTTCATGCCTTGTCACCTGTTCAAGCCTGGAGACCTGGTTTTCATTGAAAAGTTCCAGAAAGAGGGACTAACTCCTGCCTGGAAAGGACCTTTTATTGTCATCATCACCACCCCATCAGCACTCAAGGTCGATGGGGTACCAGCCTGTATTCATCACACATGAATCAAGAGAGCTAATGAAACGGACACTCATTCCATCAACTGTGCTGAGGTGGCCAGGGACCCTAAATATCCACGCCCTCTTTCAACAAAGAAGAACAACCACTGTTCAGCCAACTGGACTGCAACTGAAAACTCTGAAAACTCTCTCAAGATCACCTTTCAATGTTCATCTGAACCGTGAGATTCTAATAGACTGGTTACTAATTTCTTTAAATGCATTGTACTCAATCTTTAACTCTGCTTTTTGTTATCCCACTTGCTCTGGCCTTTGGTATAGGTCTCTTAACTGTAGCCCCTGCAGATAGGAAATGTGATGAAAAGGCTCTGTTAATACTATTTTATCTCTCATGCACAGTGTGCATTATTGCCTTATTATACTTACAATAAGTTTAACTGCTGCCCAGGATAAATATGCCATATATTCTTTCTCCCTATCCTCTTTCAAAACTGGTGACATCTTAGCTAGCCAAAACTGGACATATCCAGGACCTTCAATAGTATTTAAGGTCCAACTGTACTACTTAGCTGCAATAGGAAAGGGAGTTGGTGACAGTTACCCTGAAGCACCCTGGGAAGCCTCACATTTTCCAACATGGGAGGCATCACATTTACCAAAAAACCAGAACCTTAGATTAAATCTCAGAAATGTACACTTCTATCTATGTCCTGGACAATCCACTGAAGTAGCCTGTAATCAACAGGTCATTTTTTCTGTCCTGACTGGAAATGTGTCACCATCTCTACTTACAGTGGAGAACCCAATGATATCTCCGAAATTACTCTTTGGCGGGCTCCAGGTCCATCTCCCCCTGAGGCTCTGATATTTATATGTATTAACAGTCCCCATCACTGGACTTGGATTTCAAGAAAAACCTGGGGCATATGACTCTATTTAATAGGCTATGACCATGGTGCCCTGTTTGCCATTCAAAGGCAAATACTTGGCTATAAACCTAGGCCAATAGGGCCACTAGCTTACCTGGAAGACCCCATGTTTGGTTTTCATCCACCTCCACCTCCTGCTAACTGAATTACCACCTCAAGTCCACCTCAGCCACTTCCAAAACCTGTTATGGAAACTCGTCCAAGGACACAACCTCCTAAGTTGCCTAAGGAGGCTTGTCTAGGGGCTAATCCTCCAACCCAGCAGTCCCCATGTCTTTTTCCTATGCTAACTCATATTCACTGTTTGTTCAATGCTACTTGGCCACAGTTAGCCTCAGATTGTTGGCTCTGCTTAAAGTTAAAGCCTCCTTACTATGTAGGTTTAGGAGTAAATACTCCTATTATCAGCAGCACTGACAAAACTACGTGTTCTCCAAAATAGTTCATGTCACTAACTGCAACTGCCTCTTGTCTTACAACTTCAAATTTCAATTTGTTAGCTTCCCTGTTTTCTAATGTTTGAGTCTCATCTCTCACTGTAACTATAACTGAATCTATGACTTATGTGGCCCCTACTAATACTTGGTTTGCTTGTCCTGCATGTCTTACAACCTGAATTGTTAAACAATAAGCCTACCTTATGTATCATTGTTCATGTACTCACCCAGGTATATACTTAAAGCGGTCTTGAGGGAACCCTATTATTCAATCCTCCTGGCCTTCCGGCAACTCATCAGAAGCGTGCTGCTCCCCTGCTAGTGCCTGCCTTAATTGGGCTAAGTGTAGCTGGAACAGCTGCACTCAGCACTGCAGCCTTGGTCCACAGAGAACTAGGACTACCAAACTGTGTACAGGATGTTAATTCTGACTTAAATTACATGCAATCTGCGATAAACCAACTCCATGACCAGGTGAACTCCCTAGCAGAAGTTGTCCTGCAAATTATAGAGGGTTAGACTTGCTTTTCCTATCCCAAGGGGGACTTTGTGCTGCTCTCAGAGAGGCATGTTGTTTCTACGCAAACCAATCAGGAATTATTAAGGACACCTTCCGAAAGTTCCAAGAAAATATTGACAGGAGACAAGAAGAAATAAACAATAATAAATCTTGGTTCCAATTCTTGTTTAATTGGAACCCCTGGTTAACAACTCTCATCACCACTCTGGCTGGCCCACTTATCCTCCTTCTCCTTGGACTGTTTGTAGGACCTTGTATATTTAATTGCCTTGTTAATTTCATCAAACAGTGAATCAATTCTGTAAAACTTATGCATGTAAGAACTTATTATAATTCCATACCCATGATCGATGAGTCAATGAATTAACTCATGTACAACTAAAAGGAGAGAATGAAATAGCTAATGAAATATGTCAAATAATTAAAATAACTTACTTGACATGAGTAACTCCATTTTATTAAAATCCTCCATCTTAGCTGCCTGCCTAACCTAAAAATGTCCCCCCAATGTATACATGTGATTACTGTAACATTCCCATGACTACAGACCCACAGCTTTGTTCCCCTGAGCTGTTCATGATGACCAATTATGCTGATCATTTGCAATACTCCTTAGCTACAAGATCCCTATAGTTGTATGCTTTGTTAACTGAAATCAGATGTTGCGCCAAGAAATTGTTAAGAAATTATTACTTACAAAATTCCTCCGCCACGTCCTTATGGTTTGTTCTTATATTTTTTTCCTTTTGTTTTTAGTTTCTTGTTCCCTCACCCCCTTGCTATGTAGCCAACCTGCATATTTTACCTATATAAGCTTTTTGCTGATTATATTCTGCGTCAAGAGCCTCTTGACGTGAGCCTACTCTTGACCATGCGCTAATAAAGGACTCCTAATTTGAACTTGGCCTTCTGGTGTGTCTCCTTCTCACAACTCGGTCATAAAACTGGAGGCTGGGAAGGGCAGGGACTGTGGGGTTGAAGAGAAGTTGGTTCAAAAATGGGTGCAAAAATATAGTTAGATAGAAGGAATAATTTGTAGTACTTCACAGCACTAATATGGCAAGAGTTAATGATAATTTATTGTACTCATATTTCACAATAGCTAGAAAAATATATTTGGAATGTTCTCAACACAAAGAAATGATCATTGTTTGAGATAATGAATGTCCTAATTACTCTGATTTGATCATCACACACTGTACACATGTATCAATATACCACATGGTCTCATAAACATGTACAATTATTATGTATCAGTAAAAAATTTTAAGATTAAAAACTATTTGGGTTTATAAGATAAAGTTAATTATTTTGAAAAAAGAGAGATAAGCTAGGGGATAAAAAAGTTACATATTGTGTGTATCAATACTAATAGAAAATTTAGGGTTTGAAAATCCCCCAAAAAAGACTAAAACTCTGATTTTTTAAAAAGTTATATAGTGATGAATCAGTTGAAAAGAAGAAGCAAAAATCTAGAGAAAGATTGATGTCTGTGAAAAGCAAGGAATAGTGACCAATTAAAGCAGTGCTAGTGATGAGATATATGGAAGGAACAGAGAGAAATGGCTGAAGGCCCATCTCCACTATCAGTTACAGGGATACATTAGCAAATGATGACTCTGTTATAACATTGCCTCTATAAAACTTTTCTTGATGCTGGTTCATCTTTGTCCCCACGCCTTCTTTTAGTATCTTGTTTCCCCACAGTGGGTTTTTAATACCAGATCTGTTCTCCCTGGATGATACTTCATGCTTCCACTTCCAGTACCTCACCTCCATCTAAGATACCCACTACTTCTTCCTACTAGAATTCTTTAACTCACTAAAGGCTGGAATATCCTATCTCTCATAACTATTGAGAAAATAAAATAAGAACATAAGTTGTAAAGATATGCTCTGCCATTTATTGAGGTAAGGTAATAGACAGATAAGTCTAGCTGTAAAGTTAACAAGAAACATTTCTCTTTATGACATACTGCAGCTACAAAATGACCTAACAGCCTCTTTTTCTGAGTGCCTGTTGCTTCATTACCCACTACAGAACATTGTTCTCTAAAATCATAGACTATCAGAAACTTTACTGTTTGAAATTCCACTTGTAACAATAAACCATCCTACTCTTACCTGAAGGAATAAATTTACTTCGACCCAGAGAAGCAGCCTTTATTTACAAAGTAAGGGCAGAACTTCAGAAAAGTGGTCTCCACATCTATTTTAATTATTTTTTCCAAGGAAACAGGACCCTGGTTCCACTTTGCCATTCTATACCAGATGTTAATTCCTTTACACATAGCTCTGCTTGGTTTTGAGACTAAGAAAATATAGCTTCCTGCCCTTTCCCTGCTTCACAATGTTTGGGGCCTCAGCTGGGAAAATATGAAGACTGGGTAACACAACAACTGGGAACTGGAATCATCTGGAAACTCTGTCACTCACATATCTGATAGCTGGGTTATGATCATTTAAATATTAGAACTGCCAAATAAAGAGACTACACAATAAGTCTTGTCTCCTTGGCTTGGCTTAACTTTTTCACAACATGGCAACCTCAGATGGTTGAATTTAGTTAATGTCTCGGAGCTCCACGTGTGAGCATTCTGTTTAGCAAAGTAGAAACTGAGAGCCTGTTATGAAAGCCTCAAAAATCACACAGCATCACTTCTACCATATTCTATTAATTGACTAGTCACAAATCTGCCCAGATTCAAGGGAGGGAAAGACATTAGATCCATCTTTCAATTGGAGGAGTGGCAAATAATTTTGTGGCCATGCTTTAAAATTGCCCTGGAGGGTATCAAGCACTTAGTTATGCACAAGGTACTGTGTTGCTATCTTTGTGGTAGATACAAATAAAAAACAGATGTGTCTCTTGCCCTCAAAAATGATACTGATGGGAGGGGGGGTTCATTCCTCATCAAGGTTACCTGCATAATGAACATTTGTATACCTAACCTTGAATTGTACCCTACATCTTTATAATAAAAAAATTTAATGATACATTCAAATGAGATTCACTGATATCTTGCTGTAGATAATTGTGTCCAATTTAGTTTATCAGAATATTCTTCTTTATCTGAGAAATAAGAATAATCATAATTTTAATCCCCAACAATCAATAATTACAGAGTTAGAAAAATACAATAAGATCATTGTAGTAACCAGCCTCCAAGGTATCCCCCAATGATCTCCACCTCCTCATATGATTATGGAGTTTTCTACCATACTATACCAGGATTAGTCTATATGGCCAATAGCATATACCAGAAATGACAGTATATCACTACCAAAGATAGATTTTACAACCCTTTTCTTTAGGCATTCTTTTGTTTGCTAGCTTTCTCTCTCTCTCTTGAATTACTTGAATTAAGGATGAAGCAATGTTTTAAGCAGCCCTTCTGAGAAATTTACATGATTAAGAAATTAGCCTTCCTAACAATAGCAACATGAGTGAACTTGCAACATCATGAGAGATAAGAAACCAGAATCAGGCACTTAAGCTGCTTCTTGATTCCTAATTTGCAGAAACTGGATGATAATAAATGCTTATTGCTTTAAGCTTCTTGGTTTAGGAGGAATTTGTCATGCAGAGATAGTGGACTAATGCAATCATGTAGACTTCATACAACTGTTTAAAAGTATTCTTAAAGCTGACATAGATGAACAAAACTACTTGGATACCCAGCCTGATTAATTAACATTCGCACATATATATGTATCAATTTTGGTTTGAAATGGAACAGGATGGTGTGGGAGTTCACTCCTAATAAACATGAATTCACAGTAAAGGAAATTCTTCTTGTGGGTTTTCCCTTAAAATTTTCTATAACCACAGATCACTTCACGAGCAAAGTACAAAAGAAATGCTGAGATGAGACATTCCACAGGGTAGATGGGGGTAAATATGGAGATAAGAACTTAACAGATCTAGCCGGGCTCAGTGGCTCAGCCTGTAATCCCACGCTTTGCGAGGCTGAGGTGAGTAGATTGCCTGAGTTAGCGGGTTTGAGACCCGCCTGGGCAACTTGACAAGACCTCATCTCTACAATAAATCAAAAATTAGCCGGGCATGGTAGTGCGCACCTGTAGCTTCAGCTACTTGGAAGGATCACCGGAGCCCAGCAGGTCAAGGCTGCGGTGACCCAGGAGCAGCCACTGCACTCCAGTCTGGGTGACAGAGTGAGACTCCGACTCAAAAAAAAAAAAAAAAAAAGAACTTAACAGATCTAATCTCAATTGTTACCAATCAGTTGTATGAGACTGCTTTCCATGAAACCTCAACTTCTTTGTTATTAAAAAAGTCTTGTTCATAAAATTTTCATCCAGACCGATTTCCTGAAATGTTTCCCCTATGTTTTATTCTTGTAGTTTAATAGTCTTACATTTAGATAGGCTGGGAAGGGTAGTGGGGAAGGGTGGATAGAAAGAGGTTGGTTAATAGATACACAAGTACAACCAGACAGGAGAAATAAGTTCTAGTGTTATATAGCATTATGAGATGACTGTAAATAACAATTCTACACTTTTAAATAGCTAGAAGAGAGGATTTTGAATGTTCTCAACACAAAGAGATGATAAATGTTTGAATATGCTAATTGATTTGATCATTAAATATTACATACAAGTATTGAAATATCACAATGTACCCCATATATAGGAACAGATGTCAAGTAAAAATTAAAATTAAAAGACATTCAACTACATTGGTGTCTTTAAAATGTTTTTGACCTTGACTCACAATAAAAATATGTTTAAATTACAATTTAATGCATATATACATATGAATATATGTATCTAGATTTAAGCAGAAGTTTTCTGATACAATGCTTTACCCTTTATACATGAAATGCATTTTAATATTATTTTCTGTTTTATTCTCTTCTATAAAAATCCCACTGGTCATGATGTACCGAATTGAATTCATGAGTTATAGTTGAAAACACCGGACTTTAAAGAATCCTGTCTAGAATGTCATGATTCTAAATAAATAATCAGTCTTATTGAGGGAATTATACCTGTCTACACTAAGAATAGCCTTCTAAGAAGAACTAAGGGTAAGAAGAATTATCTGTATTTGAGACAAAATAATATAGTGATGGCAGAAGAAATTCAGGCACTCAAACAGTCACTTGGCTGTTCATTCATATGTTTAATTCATTGTTTTAAGTAGACCAGAATTAAGAGTACAAGAGAGAAGATAGATAAGTGGGAACTTATTAAACTGACAAGCTTCTGCAAGGCCAAAGAAGCCATCAAGAGAGCAGGGAGACAGCCTACAGATTGGGAAAAAATATTTGCCAACACCAGGTCTGACAAAAGCTTAACATCCTGGATCTACAAGGAACTCT
>NW_007248876.1:201722-245632 GCF_000164805.1 Carlito syrichta
GCCAGGCTCGGTGGCTCAGCCTGTAATCTCATGCTTTGGGAGACTGAGGTGAGTGGATTACCTGAGCCCGTGGGTTTGAGACCCACCTGGGCAACTTGACAAGACCTCATCTCTACAATAAATTAAAAAATTAGCCGGGGGTGGTAGCGTGCTCCTGTAGTTCCAGCTACTTAGAAGGCTGAGGCGGAAGGATCACTGAAGCACAGCAGGTTGAGGCTGCGGTGGCCGGGAGGGGCCACTACACTCCAGTCTGGGCAACAGAGTGAGACTCCAACTCAAAAAAAAAAAAAGAAAAAAGAAAGAAAAGAAAAGAGTACTAAAAGGTCTAATTAAATTCCTAAGGTGTAATACAGAATTAGAATTTACAAATTTATAGCTAAATACAATAGTGTAATCCTGGTTCTGCCACTTATTAACTGGCTGAACTTGGCCAAGTTTTGTAATCATCTCTCCAGTGGATATAATAAAATATAATATAATAAAGGTCAAATGAGATAATACATTTTAAAAAGCTTTGAAAACTGATAAAGTAGGCAGGTTAGGCTAGGAAAACTTCAGAACTGTAGGAAATTTCTAAGCTCATTGATGCATGCTGCAACTGTTGCAAACCACTTGTCCAAAAGGCCTAACTATAGAAAACTTCACACCTACTTAACTGAGACTTTTATCAGATACACCTATAGCATTGTATTCCATGTATCCAGGATTGACCACAAAGGCAGGAATTAGCTTAGAAAACCCCTGAAACATGCACATCAATAGGCAAGGTATACCTAAGATAACAATGACCAACTTTTACCTTCATTATGTGTTCATTATAATGTTATTAGCATTGTGGTTTTACAAAATCTCCATCCACCAGGTTGCCACAAATGTCCTGGTATGACTCTATAAGGCCTTAAACTTTCCCACCCGAAGTGAGAGAGTAATAACAGAGACACAGCTCTAAGAACACCCATTTCTAGGAAAAGTCCACTCCTAAACCCACTCCTCAACACCTATAAGAATAAATGTTATAGCTCAACAATAGTTGGGTGCAGAAGTGGCAGCCTTCCATAGGCTGTAACTACCCATAGCCTTTTCTTGGGACTGTACTCTTCTTTGCTTAACAAAGTGACTTGCTTATCCTGCTCCTCTGTGTGTCTGTTTGCAAATTCACTCCAAATGTGAACACAAGAACCTGTCGTCAACCATCTCACTACAAAATATTTACAATTATCAGGTATATAGATCATGCAAAACCATAATAATAGCTTCCATTTATTCAGTGCTTACTCATTCCGGTCACTAGGTTAAACGTTTATGTAATATCAGCTAATCCTCACAACAGCCTTGTAAGATGTGTGATATTGTTATAACTATTTTATAGATAATAAAACAGAGGAAAGAGGAAATCATCTATCTAACTTGGCCTTCCTTTGTTCTTCTTACACTTAAAGCTCTTTCCTACCCCAGGTTCTTTGCACCTGTTGTTCCCTATTCTTCACAAGCCACCTGGGCAATATACACATTCTTTCCTTTGTAGGAAAGCAGAGGAAATTTTTTAAAATTTCTGTCTGCATGCACATATACACATATGCAAACCTACTTCTCCACCAATCTTCAAATAGATTAAATACAGTTCACTCTGTCACTCAGGTCAAAAATCTGGGAGTCATTCTTGATTTCTCTTTTTACTTCATATTCACATCCAGTTCATCAGAAAGTTCTGCTGTTGTTGTATATTTAAAATATAACCAGAATCCAATCACTTCTCACCACTGCTACCTCACTATTCTAAGCCATCATCATTATTTTTCTAGATTATTGCAAGTTTCCACATTTGTCCCTAACTCCAGTCTCTACACAGAAGTACAAATAATCAACCCTACTTTAAACCTTCTGTTACCTTCTTATTACAGGTAGAATAAAATCCAAACCACATACCCACGAGGCCCAGTAGGATCTGGCTTTCTTCGAAATCTCATACATCATATCATATAATGTCTCTCAATACTCTTCAACCACATTGGCTTTCCTTTGTTCTTCTTACACTTAAAGCTCTTTCCTACCTCAGTTTCTTTGCAATTACTATCCTCTATTCCTCAAATATTCTTTGTTCATACCTTTACGAAGTTTGCTTCTTATCATTTGGACCTCAGTCCAAATACTATCTCCTCAAAGAGATCAAAATCTTAGAATATGCCCAACATAGAGTAGTACTCAGTAGATATTTGTTGAGTGAATGAATGCATAAATGAATAAACCAAGTTATCACCCGAAGAATGGCTAAGCACAAAATCAAAGCAACGGGTGTGTACTATTTGATTAGTTGACCGATCCATATGCTGCACTAGGATAACCAGATATGCCGCTTCCATTGTGGACATAAAACTGTGAAGAGATGAGTGAGCTGGTCAGGGCACCCTCCTGCTCAGAAAGATCTGCAGAGACATTGAAAAATTGTCCCTTTTTGGATTCAGCTTTTCCTAAATTCTCTGCAAACATACATTTATTCTGTTCACACATAATCTCTTTTCTCACAGTATAATGCAAATGATTGGGTCACAGCTATTGACATACAACAAAATTTCTAAGACTGGGAAACTTGATTTTAATTTGGATATAAATTGTTTAGTCATCTATTTATGAAGTGTTGATTTGGGTACATTATTGTCAGTATTTTTAAATCTTTCGCATTTAGAGAGACACATTAACTTAATTTTTAACTTAAGTTTTAAGGGATTCATTTTTAAGTCATTAAACATGTGCTTTTCTTTTTGTCTATTGAGAGCCAAACCCTCTCCTAGGTCCTGGTGGTGCAGGAATGACTAAAGGACGTCTTGTTTCACATGGAGTCCTTGCTGCTGTTGATTCCACAAACCAATTATATTATTGTGTCCACAATCCATATTCCATAGACTGAGTTAACCTACTCTATGACATGGTAAACATAAAGTGCTTAGAGATAAGGGAACTGAGCCTAGTGGGATACATATAATTGCCCCAAGGAAAAATGAATAATGATAAGTACATTCAATTAAAATTGATGAACATGCCAGCACCAGTATCCACACAGTAGTAATGGATCCAGTTGCCTAATGTCCTGAAAATTAATGATTAAACCATTTGCAGTACCGCAACCATTAAAAGTCAAGAAAGTAGAGATACATTACCTCAAACTTAAATCATTTCACTTTAAGAAAATTCTGTGGTCCGTCAACAAGCAAGATCTAGTCTGGGCCTGGATGGATACTCAAGATTTCAGAGATAACAATGGGTGATTTGATTCTGAAATGTGACTGAAACAATTTCCACCAAGGGAGGATGAGTCTCTGAGGTACATGTATATGAAAGGGGAATAGAAAGATGTGTAAAAGTGAAAAAGATAAAAATAGAAACCAATATGCACATTGTTTATTCTAACTGTTCTGAGTGCAGCTTTCTGAAACTACATAAATGCTACAAATATTTTAGCTGGGACTGTGAGTACATTGGCTAGACTTCTAGTTTCTTTTGACTTCAGATAGCATGTTTAAAATGAAACAAAATAACTATATACAGACTAAAAAACAACATGAGTGCCAGACCTCAGAGACAAGACTCATAGCCAATGGTCAGAAATTTGGATTTTTTAAAAAAATTGTATTTGTTGATTAACGAATTCCTCCAGCAGATATTTATTGAAAACTTACTGTGAGCCAGGTAAAGTTATAGGTGTTAGGGTACGGACAGACAGGGTGAGGGTCTAGAGCGCAGGGGAGGCGCGTAGCATGGCTGGGGCTGTCAACCTGGACGTGGGCGCTGGGAACCCAGAGATCTGAGTAAATTGCAAAGAATTGCAACACACAAAAGGTGAGAAAAGAAAAGATTTATTTAAGACAGGTTCACCCCCCCCCCCACAGACAGGGAGTGGGCCTACGCTCTAGGTGAGTGTGTCGTCATAGCCCCCCAGAGTCCTGGCTTAAATCCTTCTCTTGGAGATGTTGCATGTGACTGCTGTGACTTTCTTATCGACCACCTGTGGATGTCTTGGAGAACCCGTGACACAGAGACCCATTAATGTTTGCCCACATTATCATAGCCCCTAGAGAAGAGTGTGACAAGGATTCTAATTCCCCTGCACCTTCCCAAACAACATTCCTTAGACCTAATGGAGGGTGTACCTCCCCTTATCTCGTAGGCGTTCCCAGTGGGTAGCTCCGGGGAGTCCTTGGCTTCCCTGTAGATAGTGCCCAATTTACTGAAGGATGGAATCCCCACCTGCTCTCCCTCTGAGTGGTTATAACGTTTGTAATTACAAGTTTCATGACTTTTACAGTCCTTGCCCAATGCATGATGTCTTAGGCCTTTGTAAATTCCCTTTACTCTAGGCAAGCTTGATTGCCACAATGAGATACCTCTGATACCTGGAAGTCTGTTTCTGAAAAGACAAAGTCGGTAAAGTTAATTATACCTAAAGTGTGTATTTCTCCAAAAGCATAGCTTCTACTTTCTCATCATTGTGTCAGGGTTTAAGAACAAGATGAAAAATGGCTTCCCACTCTCGGTCTGTCCTTTCAATAGGAACTGGGGATATACACAGTGTCTATCATCACGTTTAATTGAGAGAAGGGCAGGTGATAAAAAATGACACAATCAGTAAATAAGAAAGACAAAACCAAGGGGAATGAAATAGTCTGAGAAGGAACAGAATTTTAGTATCTTATACTCTTGTACAAATTGAGAAGAATCATATGTGTGCCCTGTTGTGGTGTCTGAAATACCAACATTAGATTCATTTGAGGGATCTCAGAAAATCTGTCATTGTTTCTAGTTTCTTCATTAGAATAAAAATACCCCCAGGGGAAGATGTTATTCAAACGCACAGGCTGTTTCTTTGGTTTCTTGTTCTCCTTCTGCTACTCCAACTGGATAAGGTCAGTAAACCTGGTTCATAGAAAGCACAGGGAGAAACAGCTATCCAAGTTTCCGTATTCCCAAAATAGCTTCTTCAAATCACCAAGACAATGAGGCTCTGGCATTTCCTAATTCAAGGTTCTTTCCAGACAATAATACATAGCCACATGATTTATAAGAAACATTACATTTGGCTGGAGTTACTGACAGAAACAACTGGCAAACATTATACCTAGAAGCTCTTGGGTATGGGTTTAGTTTAATTTTTTCATATGTAACCAAACTGTATTTTTCTAATGACCCCATCTTTTGTCTATGACGCAAACTCCTCTCACACTTCTTAGCAGATCCCAAGATAAAGTTTGCTCAGTCATACATAGTCCCATGCCTAGTTACTTTTGGCTTCATGTGCATATGTTTTTCTACATTATGACCATATTCATAGGGGTAAACTTATTATCAGAGTATTTAAAAATGTTCCTGATCAATTCAGTTTTTGCTGAAACTTTCACTCTGCTTGAGCCAAATCAAACTGCATTCTTGGTTTTACTTACTATTGTGGTCAAAAGAATGTAAAACATTCCACAGTTCTTTTGGCTTCTTTTTAGTTTTGTTTTTCCATAAGGTCTCATTGACTTGTATACTCTTCTATTTACTAGCTTAACTCCTTTCACTAGGCATTCCTAGTATGGCTGTTTGCTTACTCAAAACCAATAGTGTCTCTTTACAAAACAGACCTTAAAATCTTATGTAATGTAATGATGTGCACTTAATCACCTACATCCCTTTCACAATGAAACCTTGGTAACTTTCTCTCTTTTAGCAGAATAGGTTTCTCTTTTGCTCTACATGTCCTATGCAATGTTTTTTTTTTCTCCCCAAAAAGCAGGCTTATTTTAGTCATCTTTATAGCCATTTCATTGTAACCTAAATATAGATAGTACAAATTATGTACCCATTGAATGTTATCGACAAAGTTTATCAGCTGATATCTTGTTATAAAATAGTTGATAGACATTTTTGGGGGTAAGGTTTTTTTTTTTTTTTTTTTTAGGAATAGGTATAGAGTAGTAACAATTACTGACTTTACTGTCTTTATGATTCTCCTTTGGTTAGGTCCTTTCCAGAGAAACATTTGGTGTTGGTTTCATCTCTTTTTTCTTTTTCTTTCTTTCTTTCTTTCTTTCTTTCTTTCTTTCTTTCTTTCTTTCTTTCTTTCTTTTTTGTCTCTGTAGGGGAACATATGAAATGTCTATCATGAATTAAACATTACTTAATCCAATAAACTTCCAATTTTTCACTTAGTTGTCTGGAATCTTAGTGCTAAATTAAAGTAAATAAAATGAGATAATATACAGAATATATCTGATACAAGGCAGGTCATAAGAGATAATGGATAAATATTAATTCCCTTCCAAATTAAGGTTAAATTATAATAACTGACTAATCTCAGGGGCCTAGGTTGACATCTCTTTTTTTCCCTTTACAACAGTGCTTCTCAAGGTGTTGTCCTTGGACCAGTAGCCTCAAAATCACCTGAGAGTTTGTTAGATATACAGAATCCCATACTCCACACAAGACGTGCTGAAATTGATACTCTGAGAGTGAGGGCCACAATTTGTGCTTCAATGATTCTGATGATTGAAATGATTCTCATTTCAGATGATTCTCGTAGACACTCATGTTTAAGAAAAACTGCTATAGACAGTTTTCCTTTGTTTTTCCCTTAAAAATTTTACTTTTCATTATGTTTTAACCTATAAGCTACTTAAAATTGCTTAGCAAAATGGCAAGGTATAAACCTACCTAGAATATATATTAAATGAACTGATTAACTTGTCACAAAGATGTAAATTGGAATAGAACTTCTTCCTACAAATCTCTCCAGTAACCCCAAAGTTCTATCTACTGTTAAGTTCTGCTTTGGCAAACTTAGTCCCTGTTTACATTTAATATTGTTCTACTTCCCATGGTGGTAATTGAAAATAAACTGCTCTGAAACTGTCAAGTTGTAGTCATGCATGAATTTTAATTAAGTCATGCTGCCTAATGCTGTTCCATTCTATGATCTTCTACTTTCCATGCTTATTCTCTCCCAATATTCCTATCTTTTCCTATAAAAAATCTTTCCCTGGAATCCACCAAAAAATAACTAGCATGCTTAATTACCTCAGGTGTCTTTCTTGAAGAAGTACCTGATTATAGCTGTCATTTATGTACAAGCTGCTCTTGGCTATTAGACTTCTGCGCCTTGAAAAGAGGTCTGTTTTCTGCACACACACACATCCCAGCCACCTGCAATAAGAGCCCAAATTACTCAGGCCCTGGTGACTCCAAATGGAATGGTTCTTTAATTGAAAATCTCTCTGGAAATGTCTAGGCCTGTCAGAAATGTTGTACCCTTATAAGGCTTTTTGAAAATCTGTTAACAAATTAATGGTCTAAAAGGTTAAGTGACAGTTTGACAAACATGTGTTGAAGAAGGAAAGCACATGCCAGCAAAGTGCCCTCCTGACACTCTGTCTGTGGGGGACAGTTAAGACAGCATCAAATTGCAAGCCTTAGGGCTAGTTTAAGTACCAGACACAAAAAGTAGTGTAACATGTGGCAGACAGAGACATGCAGAAAGGAAACAGCTAATATAAACGGCTGTGTAAAACAATTGGAAACTCCTTCCCTACTCAGATCTCAATACAGTTACAATAATAAACAATTATAACATCCCCTTTGCTTGTCACACAACTAGTAATCAGCAGAAACAGATAGATGGCATGGAGAAAACCATTGCAGGCAATGCAATTTCCAACATCCAGTTAAGTTCTGATTTCTTCAAGCAGCAGGATAAACAAAGCTTGGTGAAAAACCCATTAAACCAGAAATCAGAAGATTCTGGCCATGTGACTGTGAGTTTCATCTTTCCTAGAAATCCTCTCACAGAAATATATGCTAACATTACACCTTTAACTTTTACTGAGTGTCAGTATGATAAATAACCATATGAAAAATATTTCTGGATGTTTAGTAAGACCTCCATTTCAAAGACACACATACACATACAACTCCAACACCTATTGAACAAGGGGACAGACACTGTGGTAAGTTTACCTATATTACCTTATTTAATCCTCAGAAAATATCTATGAAAGAAGTATTATCCTGATTTTACAAACAAGAAAACTTCGGCTTAAAAAGGACACAAAGTATGAGATATTGCTGGGATTTTTAGACTGGATGTACTAACAAAAAATTCCATGTTTTTATCCACTGTTGTTGTTAGGTATAGATGTTCTGCCTATAAAATTCACAAGCTTTATTCATTTGATTTTTGTATTACAAAGAAGGCTGTTTCTTTTGGCTCAGTTGATATATTTCTTTATCAAATAATAGTAACTATGTTACTATGCCTTGTCTCCTTAGGAATTGAAAACTAAGTTTTTTTGCTCAGTTTTGGCAACCAACTTTTGGCTTATTCCAGATTACCACTGTGTCCTCCATTTAATAGCTATTGGTCTTTTCTAATTGTTCTATTAGGTCTGTCTCTTTTATTATAAGTTACACAAAGATTTTTTTGGAAGTATACAAAGTGTAAGTAATAAGTTATTTCACTTGTTTGGTTCTCAATTTCTTCATATATAAAATGTGGGGTGAGATGGGTATCATTAAACCAATAATCTATAAGGTATCTTGTAATTTTAAAGATTTAAGTATTCCCCTGGTATTGCTTTGTAGATAATACCCATTTTTACCTTGCTTCATTTTTTAAAATAAAATTAATATAGTCTCATGATTTCTTGCTTAATGCTAGGAAAGTACATAAAGTAAAAAGTAAACTATCCCTACTAACTTTGATCCTTTTTTCTATTCTCTGTATGTAGTGACTATAACCTCTTGTACATATTTTGAGAAATGGTCTATGCTCAAATATATAAACATATATATTATAGACATAGCTGTTTTTGCATATCAATATTAACACAAAAGTAGGAGCTTAAAACAACATACCCATATGTTTATTATCTGTTTCAGTTAGTCAGGCTTCTGCCCATGGCTTAGCCAAATCCTCTGCTTTATGGATGCACAAGGCTGTAATATAGGCATCAGTTGTGGCTGTGTTCTTATCCAAGACTTGATGGGGAAGGATTTCCTTACCAACTCAGGTAGTTGTTGGCAGTGATCAGTTTTTTTGTTGGCTATTGGAGTTAGGGCTTCAGTTTTGTGCTAGCTGTCAACCAGAAGTGGCCATCAGTTCCCTGCCACGTGGGCATTCCTAGTACGGCTTTTTGCTTACTCAAAACCAATAGTGTCTCTTCACAAAATAGGCCTTAAAATCTTATGTAATCTTATGCAATCTTATGTAATATAACCATGCGCACTTAATCACCCTTTGCCATATTCTACTGTTCGAAGTAAGTTGCAAGTCCTGCACACTCTCGAGAGAAGGGAATTACATAAAGGTATGACTACCAGGAGAGTTACATTAGAATCTGTCACAATCGTTTTTCACAACATTAAAATGAAATTATGGTTTATATTCTGTTCTGTACTTTGTTTTTTTTTCCCCCCATAATAAAATGTCTTCTAGATTTTCTTCCAGAAACTCACAGAGATGTACCTTATGCTTTTATTTGTTTGTTTGTTTTATTATAAAGATGTAGGGCACAATTCAGGGTTAGGTATACAAACGTTGATCATGCAGGTACCCTTGTTGATGAGAACCCTTATATTTCACAATGTAAATGTACCACAATTTGTTTAAGTTAACCTCATTGAATAAGTTAAATTGCTATCATTAATATTGCAATAGACATATTTGTATATTTATTGCAGATTATCTCCATGAGCATATGCACAAATAAAATTTTAGTAGTATAATTGCTGTTTTGACAAGTGTATACTTTAAAAATTGTGGCCAGGCATGGTGGTTCACACCTGTAATTTTAGCACCTTAGCAGGCCAGGGAAGGATTGCTTGAGCCCAGGAGTTCAAGACTAGCCTAGGAAACATAACAAGACATTGTCTCTACAAAAAAACAATCCAAATATCAGCCAGGCTTAGTGGTACACACTTGTAGTCCCAGCTACTCTGGAGGCTGAGGCAGATATATTGCCCTAGCCCCGGAGAATGAGGCTATGATGAGCCATGATAATGACACTGCACTCCAGCCTGGGTGACAGAGTGAGACCCTGGCTCAAAAATATTTTTTTTTGATTACTTGTGTACAGGGTGAGCTAACTCAGAATATTATCAAATATTTTAATATTTGCCAATCTGCTGAATTAAAAAAGGTATTCCAATTGACCTTAGAACAACATAAGTTTGAACTTCACGGGACCACTTATACACAGATTTTCTTACTCTACCACCCCTGAGACAGTAAGATCAACACCTCCCCTTCCTCCCTAGTCTACTCAATGTGAAGACAATGAGAATAAAGACCTTTATGAGAATCCACTTCCACTTAATGAATAGAAAATATATTTTCTCCTCCTTATGATTTTCTTAGTAACATTTTCTTTTCTCTAACTTACTTTATTATACAAATATGTGTATAATACATATAACATACAAAAATGTGTTAAGTGATGATTTATGTTAGTTGTGCATTCATGTACTTTACTGTACAGTATTTTACTTACTTTACAGCATTTTACAGTACCCTCTTCCTGTAAATAACTTTTCTTATCTGTTCACTCAATGCAAGTCCCTGTATGTCAGACATTGTACTGTACTGTACTACTAAGCTTTTCACAGTACTGTACTGTAAGATATTTAAATGTTTACTTTTTGTAATTATCTTTTTATGCGTTATTTGTGTGAAAAGTATTATAAATGTATTATAGTACAGTAGTATATAACCCATTGTGTTAGTTGGGTACCTAGGCTAACTTTATTGGACTTATGAACAAATTGGACTTATGAACACTCTCTCAGAACAGAACTTGATCATACGCAGGGGACTTACTCTGCACAGATTTTCAACTGTTTGGCTGTGGGCATCCACATTGTTTAAAGGCCGACTATATGCTGATATTTGTATTTGCATTTTACTAAATGAGAGACATGGAATATCTTTATATGCATATTGGACACTTCATTTTTTGCACAACCTTTGCTAATTTTTCTATTGGTTTGATTGTTTTTTCCTATTAACTTATGAGTTCTGTGGTCTGAATGTTTGTGCCCCCTGAATTCATATGTTGAAATCTAATTACAAATGTGATGGTATTAGAGAATGAGCCCTTTGGGAGGTGATATGAGGATGAAGTCCTACTAGATGGACTTAGTGTCCTTATAAAAGAGGCCCAAGGAAGCTTACTCTCTCCCTCCACCACGTGAGGACTTGGTGAGAAGGCTCCATCTATGAATCAGGAAAGAGACCCTCACCAGATACCAAAACTGACACAGCCTTGATTTTGGACTTTCCAATAACCAGAACTGTGAGAAACAAATTTCAGTGGTTTATAAGTCAAGTGTATGGTATTTTGTTACAGCAGCCAGAAGGAATTGTGTCAAAGAACTTTTTGGATATTAAGAAAATTAGGTTTTTGCAAAATATAGTGCATATTTTTCAGTTTGTTGTATGGTATTTTATTTTGCTTCTTTTTTATGAAGGGTTTTAATTTTTAAGACATTATATTAATGTTTCCAATGAGCCTGTCCTCAGCTGTGCTGAGGCTGACTTTTCCTTCCCTACAAAATTTGTTTGAAAAATACACTCTAGTTTTTCTAGCACTGCTATGGTATGATTATTTTAATGCATTTGAGTCAGAGTCTCACTCTGTCACCCAGGCTGAGTGCCCAGGCTCAGGTGATCCTTCAGCTTTAGCCTTACAAGTAGCTGGAATCGCAGGCACATGCCACCATGCCTGGTTAATTTATTTATTTTCTTAATTGTAGAGATGAGGTCTCACCAAGCTGCCCAGGCTGGTCTCGGATCCTTGGGCTCAGGCAATCCAAAGTACTAGGATTACAGGTGTGAGCCACCACACCTGTCATGTATCTTATTTTGATGTAGAAAGTAAGGTAGAAAATTGACATTTTTCTCCCAAATGACTGGACTGTTCATCCAACCCTATTCATTTATTAATCTATCTTCTTTCTGTAGTTTCACAATGTATTCTATAATATATTGTAAATTTTGCATTTATTTGGGTCTGTTTTAGATACTTCATTCTGTCTAGATAAACTTATTTATCTATTCAGGTAATAGTAAGTACCATATTGCTTTAAGTATCTGGTAGTTTAAGTCTCCAAAAATAAACAATGAGGAAATACACTCTGTTCAACAAATGGTGGTGGGGAAATTAGCTAGTCATATACAAAAGAATGAAGCTGGATCCCTATATCTCACATATACAAAGATTAACTCAAGATGTATTAGAGACAAACATAAAACTGAAACTATAAATATCCTAGAAGAAAACCTAAACAAACTTCTTGTGATTATTAGCCTAAGCAAAACTTTATGATGAAGACCCCAAAGCACCTGCAACAAAAGCAAAAATAGAAAAATGGAACTTCATTAAACTAAAGAGCTCTGCACAACAAAACAAATGATCAGTAGAATAAACAACCTACAGAATGTGAGATATTTACAAATTTTGCGTTTGACAAAAAATCAATACCCAGAATCCACAAGGAACTCCAACAATTCAACACGAAGAAAAGAACCCCATTAAAAGCTATGCAAAGGACATAAACAGACATTTCTCAAAGAAGAAATACAAGCCATCAACAAACACATAAAAAATTGCTCAACATCACTAATTACCAGACAAATGCAAATTAAAACCACAATGAGATACCATCTCACACCAATTTTTGTGTAGATGCAGAGAAAAAGAAATGCTAATAAACTTTTGGTGGGAGCATACATTAGTTTAAACTTTACGGAAAAAAGTACTGCAATTTCTCAACAAACTGAAAACAGAATTGCCATTTAATTTGGTGATTCCACTACTGGATACTACCCCCTCCCCAAAATAGAAATTATGACTTAAAAAGACACATACATTAGTACGTTCCTCAAGACACTATTCACAATAAAAAAGTTATGGAACCAACTTATATGACTGGGTAAAGAGAATGTGGTATATACACACCATGGAATACAACTAAGCCATAAAAAGAACTGAAATTATATCCTGTGCAGCAATATTAATGTAACTTGAGGCTATTATCCTAAGTAAACTAATTTAGAAACAGAAAATCAAATATCTCATATTTTCACTTCTGAGTGGGAGCTAAACAATGAATACACATAGTCATAAAGATGAAAATAATAGACCCTGAAGACTCTAAATGGAAGGAGGATGAAAAAAAAAACCTATTGCCTATTGTGTGTAATGTTCACTATTTAGGTAATGGGCACACTAGGATACCAGGCCCCATGAATATGCAATATACGCATGTAATAAACATGCACACATACCCCCTGAATCTAAAATAAAATTTTAAAAAAGAAGAAATAAAAGAAATGTGAACTGATGAATTTTTTTTTCTTTTAGCACTTGAAAAAATGTAGTGCCATTTCTTTCCAGTCTCCAAGGTCATTTATGATAAATCTGTTATTTGAAATATTGTTTTGCAGGGGTAGTTCATCATTTCTATATACTTACTTTAAATATGACTCTCTTCAGTTTTCAGAAGTTTGCATATGCTTTCTTACATGGATATTTTTGTATAATCTTGAATCTATAGATTTATGACATTTGCCAAATTTGAAAGCTTTCAGTCATCGTTTATTCAAATACCCTTTCATTCTGCATTCTTTCTTCTCTCTGGTGACACAAATGTTTACATATTTTATTGTTGGTCCACCATTTCTATGACTCAGTTCATTAGATTTCAATTTATTTTTTCTGTTGTTCAATTTAATTATTTCTATTGATTTGTCTTTTCTCTATGGTTTCCACTCTACTATTCAGTCATTCAGAGTATTTTTTACTTTTGTTATTATTTTTACTGATTATATGATTTTACTTTGATTCCATTTTATAACTTCTATTTGTTTATTCAAATTTTATGTTTTCCATATATTTCCAGAGTGTTTGTAATCGTTCATTGAAAAACATTTATGATTGGTGCTCTAAAATACCTGTCAGATAATTCCAATATCTAAGTCATCTCAACACTGGAATTGTGTTAATTGTCTTTTCTTTTTCAAACTGTACTGCCTTGTTCCTTAGAATGATGAGTGTTTTTTTAATTTTTCTTTTAATTTTTATTATAAAGATGTGGGGTATATTTCAGGGTTAGGTATACAAACATTGATCATACAGGTACTCTTGTTAATGAGGTATGCCCTCCCTCACCTACCAGTTTCCTTCAAATGCCAATCCCACCCCTCCTTCCCTGACAGTTTCCTACTACTGCCAGTTGTTTTCCTATAGCATTATAATGGTTCAAGGTCCGCTTATGAGTGAGAACATATGGAACTCTGTTCTTTGTTTCTGTGATAAATCACTAAGTATGATCGACTCCAAATCCATCCAAGTTGCTGCAAAGTCCATATATTTGTCCTTCTTTATGGCTGCATAATATTCCATCGTGTATGTGTACCACATTTTTTTTATCAAGTCCTGTTTCGATGGGCAACACGGTTCGTTCCATGTTTTTGCTATTGTGAATAGCAAACATACATGTGCAGGTATCTTTTCAGTTAGAATGATTTGAGTTCCTCCAGGTATATTCCCAATAGGGAAATTGCTGGGTCATATGGAAAGTCAGTTTCTAGTTCTTGCAGTAATCACCACACTGTCTTCCAAAGAGGATACACAAGTTTGCATTCCCACCCACAGTGTGGAAGCTTTCCTTTTTCTCCATATCCTCACCAGCATCTGTTCTTGTTTGTTTTATTAATGATGGCCATTCTTACAGGGGTTAGGTGGTACCTCAGTGTGGTTTTGATTTGTATTTCACTGGTGATGAATGAGGCTGAGCACTTTTTCATGTGTCTGTTGACTGCCCATATATCTTCTTTTGAGAAATGTCTATTCATGTCTTTTGCACACTTTTTAAAGGGGATGTTTGTTTTTTCCTTTCAGCACGTTTGAGTTCCTTGTAGATTCTAGATGTTAGGCCTTTGTCAGATAAATAGTTGGCAAATATATTTTCCCATTCTGTGGGCTGTCTCCCTCCTCTCTTGATGGTTTCTTTTGCTTTGCAGAATCTTGTTAATTTGATGAGGTCCCACTTGTCTATTTTATTTCTTAAGGTATTGGCCTTTAGGGTTCTGAATAGGAATTTGTTCCCAGTTCCAATGTTCATAAGGTTGTCTCCTGTGTTTTCTAAGATTCTTATAGTTTGAGGTTTTACACTCAGGTCTTTGATCCATTTAGAGTTAATTTTTGTGTATGGTGATAGGTAGGGGTCCTGTTTCAATCTTCTGCATGTGGTCAGCCAGTTTTCTCAGCACCATTTACTGAATAGGTTCTCCTCTCCCCCATGGATGTTGTTGGAGGCTTTGTCAAAGATGAGTTGGCTGAGGAATTGAGGTTTTGCTTCCAGAATCTCTATACTGTTCCATTGGTCTATATGCCTGTTTTGTACTAATACTAGGCTGTTTTGATTACTATAGCCTTATAGTAAAGTTTGAAGTCTGGAAATGTGGTACCTCCTGCTTTGTTTCTTTTGCTAAGGATTGTTTTAGCTATTTGTGGTTGTTTATTTTTCCAGAAGAATTTCTGTATTGTTATTTCCAGGTCTGAGAAGAGTGATGTTGATACCTTAATGGGTATTGTGTTGAATCTGTAGATTGCCTTTGATAGGATGGACATCTTAACAATGTTGATTCTTCCTATCCATGAGCATGGAATACTTTTCCATTTGTTTGTGTCTTCTTGGATTTCTTTAAGCAGTGTTTTGCAATTTTCGTCGTAAAGTTCTTTCACTTTTCCAGTTAGGAAGATGCCGAGGTATTTCATTTTTTTGGTGGCTATTGTGAATGGGATTGTGCTTTTTATTTGGATCTCTGTCTGCTTGTTGTTGGTGTAAGGGAATGCAACTGTCTTTTGCACATTTATTTTGTACCCTGAGATTTTCCCAATGTCCTTTATCATTGCAAGCAGGTTTTTGACAGTTTCTCCTGGATTTTCAAGGTATAGGATCATATCGTCAGCAAAGAGGGATAATTTGACTTCCTCCTTTCTTATTTGGGTACACATAATTTCCTTCTCTTGTCTAATTGCCTGGGCTAGGACTTCCAACACAACATTGAACAAGAGGGGTGAGAGTGGGCAGCCTTGTCTTTTTCCAGTTTTTAGGGGAAATGATTCTAGTTTCTAAACATTTAGCAATATGTTAGCTGTAGGTTTGTCATAGATGGCACTTACTATTTTGAGGTGTGTTCCTTCTATGTCTAGGTGTTTGAGAGTTTTCATTAAGAAGAGATGCTGAATTTTATCAAAAACGTTTTCTGCATCTAATGAGATAATCATGCAGTTCTTGCTTTTACATCTGTTGATGTAGTCAATGACATTTATGGTCTTATGAATGTTGAACCAGCCCTGCATCCTGGGGATGAAGCCCACTTAGTCATGGTGGATGACATGTGAGATGTGTTTTTGTATACAATTTGCTAGAATTTTGTTGAGGATTTTTGCATCTATGTTCATAAGGGATATTGGCCTGTAGTTCTCTTTCTTGGTTGGATCTTTAACCAGTTTGGGTGTCAGTGTAATGTTAACTTCATAAAATGATTTGGGGAGAATTCCATCTTTCTCAATTGCCTGGAATACATTCAGTAGGATTGGTTTCAGCTCCTCCTTGTACGTTTTGTAGAATTCTGCTAGAAAGGTATCTGGTCCAGGGCTTTTTTTTTTTTTGTAGGTAGTTTTCATATGACAGAGTCAATTTCCTGGTTTGTTATTGGTCTATTTAGTGTCTCAATGCCTTCTTGTTTTAACCTGGGGTGGTTGTTTGATTTCAGGAAGTTCTCCATTTCATCTAGGTTATCAAGTTTGTTTCCATATAGGTGTACATAATAATCTCTGATAATCTTTTGTGTTTCTTCAGGGTCAGTTGTGATTTGATCTTTTGTATTTCTGATTGTGTTTATTTGGGTTTTTTCTCTCTTTTCCTTGATCATTCTGGCTAGGGGCCCATCAATCTTGTTAATTCTTTCAAAGAACCAACTTTTTGTTTTGTTGATGTTTTCTATGATATTTTTGTCCTCTATTTCCTGCATTTGGGCTCTTATTTTTGTGATTTGGATTCTTCTGATAAAGTTGGGGTTTTGGTGGTCTTCTCTTTCTAGCTCCCTTGATTTGTTAGACTCTCCACTTATGATCTTTCCATTTTCTTGATGTGTGCTCGGCTCGTAGAGATATAAATTTCCCTCTTAAAACTGATTTCATGTCATCCCTCAGGTTTTGGTAAGATGTTTCTTCATTTTCATTTGTTTCCAGAAATCTTTCAACTTCTTCTTTAATTTCAGTGTTGGCCCAGTCATTGTTCAGCATCATGCTGTTTAATATCCATGTCTTTGTGGGTTTTGGAGAAATGTTGTTGGTTTTGATATCAATTTTTATTCCACTGTGGCCTGAGAATGTGCATGACAAGATTTCAACCTTATGGAATTTGTTTATGCTTGATTTATGGCCAAGAATGTGATCTATCTTGGAGTATGTTCCATGTGGTGATGAGCAGAATGTACATTTTGTGGTTGTTGGGTGGAATAATCTGTAGGTATCCACTAAGTCCATTTGGTCAAGTGTCAGTTTAGGTTCTGGATATCCTTGTTGATTTTTTGCCTCAATTATCTATCTAGGACTGTCAGTGGGGTATTTAAGTCCCCTGCTATAATAGTGTTAGAGTCAATAACTTTTTTTAGTTTATTTAGTAATTGTTTTATAAATGCTGGTGCTCCTGTGTTGGGTGCATATATGTTTAGATAGGATATTTCTTGTTGATGGATTGAACATTTTATCATTATGTAATGTCCTTTTGCATCTTTTAAAATTTTTGATAGCTTAAAGGTTGTTTTGTCTGATATTAAGATTGAAACTCCTGCCTTCTTCTGTGATCCATTTGCCTGGAAACTCGTTTTCTATCCTTTAATTTTGAGTCTTTGTTTCTTATAGTGAAGTGAGTCTCCTGGATTCAGTAAATAATAGGGTCATGGTTTCTTATCCAGTCTACCATTCTGTGTCTTTTCAGTGGTGCATTTAGTCCATTCACATTCAGACTAATTATTGAAATGTAGGGATTTATCCCCGTCATGAAGGTTTTAGAGAGTTGTTGTTCCTGTTTATTTGTTGTCTTTTCTTTGGGTTTTGGGTTGATTCATGTGTGTTTCCATCTTTTCCCTGTACTCTTGTGAAGTACATTGTCATTCTTTTCTCCTTTTCTTCTGTGTTTAATACTTTCTTAAGTGTTTCTTGTAGAGGTGGTCTGGAGACAGCATAAGTTCTTAAGGATTGGATGTCTGGGAAAGATTTTAATTCTCCTTTACTGAGGAAGCTTAGCTTGGCTGGGTAGGTTATTCTTGGTTGAAATTGTTTATCTTTGAGAACTTTGAAGATTGGGCTCAAAGCTCTCCTAGCCTGTAGGGTTTCTGTAAATAAATCTGCTGCTGTTCTAATTGGTCTTCCCTGGTAGGTAGTCTGATCTTTTTCTCTTGCTGCCTTTATAATTTTTTCTTTTACACCTACTTTGTTTAGGCAAATTATTATGTGTCTGGGAATTGGTCTTCTTATTTGTTGTCTTGCAGGGGCTCTCTGAATCTCCTGTGTTTGAATTTTTGCATCATTGTTGAGATGAGGGAAGTTTTCTTGAAGGATTTCATGGAATGTTTGTTCCAGGGTGTTCTCTGTCTCTCTTTCTGCCTCAGGAAGCCAAATTAATCTTAGGTTTGTTCTCTTGAAGTAATTGTTCATATCTTGAAGGTTTTTATCTGTCTTTTTAAGTTTCTTTCCTATGTTTTTGACAGTTTGGGTTAGTTCTGTATTTTGGTCTTCAAACTCGAGATTCTTTCTTCAGCTTGGCTAATTCTGCTTTCCATGCTTATTAGTTTGTTATTTATTTCAATTATGGTATTCTTTACTGCTGTTATTTCAGTTATCAGCTCCTTCCTATTTTCCTCTTGTCTCTCCTCAGTTCTTTTTATTCTCTTTATTAATATCTTGATGTCTGGGTTTGTTGTGTGTGACCAGTCATTCTGGAGGCTCTTCATTGTTTGTGTTCTGATGTCTGTTTTCTCAGTGTCTGACCTACCAGGGATCTGTGTGAGACCTATATTCTCCTTTTGGTTTTTCTTCATTTGTGTAGATTTTCCTCCCCACTTTTTTCTTCCCTTCCCCACTGTCTTCTTTAATTCTGTTGCTCGGGGTGGAGGGGTTGCTTTTACTTTTGTTTATTCAATCTTTTATTCTCCCTCTGCCTTTGTTCAATTCTGGAGCTGGACTGTAGGTTGTGGGTGATTCTTTTTGCCATTTTGAGATTTAATTGAGGGGGTCTGTGATTCAAATTCTATATGCAGATCCCAGTATTCACTGACAGATGTATGGATAATCTGGAACCCACTTCCCACTCCCTTGCAATCTGTCCATGCAGTGGGGTTATAGGATTACTCCCTGAAAGCAAAATGAGGTAAAAAAAAGAAAAGGAAAAGAATGGAACAGGGAGTGGGGGGAAGAGGTGGAGAGAGAAGAGTAAGAGGGAAAACAGATAAACGTACTGTTTAACAAATGAAAAGAGACACAAAGACAGATACAAGTAAAAGAAAAACAACAACAACAAACAATCCAACAAACATACAAGAAAACTAAAACATACAATCATACAGACATACAAGCTAACCAACCTTCTTATTGGTGCTCTTTTCACCAATACTAATTTGAGATCTAAAGGGAAGAAAAAATAAAATAGAATAGAATAAAGTGAGTAAACTAACAGAACTAAAGCAAGTATGAAAATATTATTGATAACAGTAAGAAGAGAGAGAAAAGGGAAAAAAGATGAGTAAGACAAAGAATAAAAAAAATAAAACAAGGGAGCCAAGCACACTCTGAAACTTTTCCTTTAAGTCCAATGTCCTTTCAGCTCTGATTTCTATCTGTCATTGCAGGCTGATATAGTTGTTCACAGTTAGGGTCAGTTGCCCCTGTCCTGCTGTGGAAGGTGGTGCAGATCTGGGCTTCCTGCCAAATCTGCCACACAGATCTGGCCTGTGTCTATCTAGCTTGAGGAAGGGGCTCCTTTCCCGACCATTCTGATGTTATTACCTTGGATCCCAAGCTGGGAGATGGGCTGAGGTGTAGGTGGGTGGATCTGGTCTCATTACTTCAGCTGATCTCTTTTTCTGCTGCAGCCGAGACTGCCAGGTAATGTAGGCCAGCTTAGCACTGGGCTACTCGGGTTGACCTGGGCAGAAGTTGGAGGACACCCAGAGTGGGAGGGAGCAGGCAACAGTAGCGGTGGTGGCAGTCACTGTTTTAGTGGTGTGTGGGGGGAGCTCCACGAGCCTGGCTCCGGGTGAGCAGTGGGGTGTGGCAGTGGCAGTGCAGTGGCAGTTTCAGTAGTGCTTGGGGGAGTCTTCACAGGTCCAGGAGCCATGGGTCACCTCAGGCCAGGGTGGGGCGATGGCAGTGGCAGTGGCAGTGGTGGCAGTAGAGGCTGCAGCTGAGGCAGTGACCAAGCAGCGTGTGAAGAGCCGGCTGGCAATGATGAAAGTCACAGCCCCCAGGGGAGAGCAAGAGTTTTTATCGGTGTTCTCTTTCACAGAGGGTCTCATGGACAAAACTACCCCATCTTCGATGAGTTATTTTTATTGTATTCTGGACATTTGAGGTAGTATATCATAAAACTCCGCATCCTATTTAATCTTCCTTTTTAGTTGGCAATTACCATTTAGGTATAGTACTTAAGTCCAGGTGGGGATGAATGTTCTATTTCCTGCTGTTTCCTGCTGACATTATCCTGGCCAAAGAAGGACATTGAATTGTACTACCTTTTTTATAATGGTACAAGTTTAACACTTCACTCTGTCCTAACAAGACCTCTCCAGTAAAAATGGGGCACTAATTTTTTACTGTCTCATTGCCACTAGGTTTGGGTGTAAGTTCAGCTTTCCACTGTTTTTTCCTGCCATAAGGGAAGGGGATGGTGGTGACACAGAGTGCTACATAGCACCACCTTTCACTGCCTTTTACTTAATTTCTTCCAGTTGGGTGTGAAAGTTCAGTTTCCACCAACAACAGACTGGGGGAAGCAGAATACCAGAGAGCATTACCTCATTTTGCTTTATCTCTGTTGGGTCAAGGTGGAAACTCAGTTCCCTCTAGGCCTCACTTACAGCAAGGGAGGAGAAAGCAGAGTATCAACTGGCAGTGGCTTATGCAATCTTTTTTCATTGTTTTGATGCTAGGTAATGTAAATTTAGCTTCCTTCTGGGCTTCACTGGCACTAGGTGAGTAAGAAGTGAAGAACCTTGAATTTCCTCATTCCACCTTGATGCTTCTGAGTGGGGTTAGAGACACAGGTTTCCACTGAACCTCTCTGATACTTGGGAAATATAGGTAGAAAGAAGAATGCTAATTAGCACTGCCTTGCATTGCCTCTTTCTGTGTCATGGCTGCCAGCTCATAGTAGAAGTTCATCTTTTCACTTGTTCCCATTGACACCACCCAGGTGAGGAAATAAAACTGCTGTCTACTATCACCAGGAAGGAGGTGGAAATTCAGCTATAGCTCAGTACTATCAATACCACCCTGGGGTGAAAATCAAAGCACCACCTGCTACCAGCAAGCTTGTTAACTTCCCCATTCAGCTCAGATGGCACTGCAGGTAAGGGGCAGTTATTTTATTGCTATTTGACTCAATTCTGGTAGCCATTGTAAAAAAAAATGGGGGGTTGTCAGAAAGACGGTGGCAGAGCCAGTTGGACTAAGCAAGTGCCTGTGTGAGTGAGTGTATGGAAAATTTGGCATACCTGTCAGTGAGCAAGTAGGCGTGAGTGGCTGAGTAGTGAATCAGGAGCAAGTGGCCAGGGCTCTCCTGGGGACGTGGCTGGTGCCACAGCTACTTTGTTTGGTCCCTAGTGACTCACAGGGCACAGAAACCAAGCACCCTAAAAATCAACAAAGTCCTTCTTGGGAAGAATCTGCCGGGAAAGACTGCCAGCTCCAAGCTCTGCCTCACCACTGCAGTGCCTGGCCTGACACTGGAAGCAAGGGCTGTGGAGGGAGCACAGTGAGGGAGCCCAGAGGCAGGACCTCACTGGAGAAGAAGAAGGAGGCACCCTGCCACCATCTTGAAAACTGGGAAGGAAAGTGTTCGGACTTGCTCACCATGGAATGACAGACCCAACCCGATCTCTGTGACCAGCAGATGAACTACTCAGAGGTTGATCATTACCCAGAGGTAATATCCTGAAAGCACATATTCCAGAAGGTCAGGACAAGTACTGAGTCTCAGTCATCCCATGCTGTACCTTGATTCAGCATGGGTCAAAGGCTGTGACCAGAAAAGGTTGTGAAAAACCTCCAAAGAGATCAGTGATGAGTCCAGGCCAGCCCAACTCTTTCCTCCCCAGCAATCCTTTGAATGTCAGACCCACACCTGGGGAATGACTGAGAGGGATGAACACAAGTGGAGCCTGGATGCCAGCTGTGATAGGAGGACTCCACTCCAGGATAAGCCCAAATAAACACAATCAGAAATGCAAAAGCTCAAATCACAACTGACCCTGAAGAAATACAAAATATTGTCAGAGATTACTATGCACACCAGTATGGAAACTAACTTGATAGCCTAAATGAAATGGAGGACTTTCTGACATCACACAACCTCCCATGATTGAAATAAGAAGACATTGAGACACTAAATAGACCAATAACAACCAAGGGAATTGACTTTGTCATAATAAAACCACCTGCAAAAAAAAAAAGCCCTGAACTAGATAGCTTTCCAGCGAAATTCTACAAAACATACAAGGAGGAGCTGATACCAATCCTAATGAAAGTATTCCAAGCACTTGAGAAAGACGGAATTCTCCCCATATCATTTTATGAAGCTAACATCACACTGATACCCAAACCTAGTAAAGATCCAACAAAAAAAAAAAAAGAGAACTACAGGCCAATATCCCTAATGAACATAGATGCAAAAATTCTCAGCAAGATTCTAGAAAATCAGATACAACAACACATTCCAAAAGTCATTTACCATGACCAAGTAGACTCCATCCCCAGGATGCAGGACTGGTTCGTCAGCTGCAAGACCAAGAATATAATTAAATACATCAACAGATGTAAAAACAAGAACCACATAATTATATCATTAGATGCAGAAAAAGCTTCTGATAAAATTCAGCATCCTTCTTGATAAAAACCCTCAAACACTTAGGCATAGAAGAAACATACCTCAAAATACTAAGCACCAACTATGACAAACTCACAGTAAGCATATTGTTAAATGGACAAAAACTGGAAACATTTCTCCTGAAAGCCAGAACAAGACAAAGATTCCTTCCCTCACACCTCTTGTTCCACATCATGTTGGATGTCCTAGCTAGAGTAATTAAACAAGAGAAGGAAATCTGGGTATCCAAATAGGAAAATAAGAAATTAAGTTATACCTCTTTGCTGACAATATGATCCTATACCTTGAAAATCCAAAAGAATCTGCCAAAAACCTGCTTGCACTGATAAAGAACTTTGGCAAAATCTCGGGGTACAAAATAGATGCACAAAAGACAGTTACTTTCTTATACACCAACAAAAAACAGGCTAGAACCAAATAAAAAGCGCAATTCCATTCACAATATCCACACACACACAAAAAGAAATATCTTGGTATCTCCCTAACCAAAGAATTGAATGACCTTTACAATGAAAACTACAAAACTCTGCTCAAAGAAATCCAAGAAGATGCAAACAAATGGAACCATATTCCATGCTCATAAATAGGAAGAATCAACATTGTTATGATGTCCTTTCTACCAAAGTCAATCTACAGATACAATGCAATACCCATTAAATTACCAGCATCATTCTTCACAGACCTAGAAATGACAATGCATAAATTCATATGAAAACAAACAACCACAAATAGCCCAAAAATTCCTTAGCCAAATAAACAAAGCAGGAGGTACCACACTTCCAGACTTCAAACTTTACTATAAGACTACAGTATTCAAAACATCCTAGTATTGGTACAAGATCAGGCATACAGTCCGATGGGACAGGATAGAGATTCCAGAAGCAAAACCTCAATTTCTCATCCAACTCATCTTTGACAAAAACTCCAATAACAACTACTGGAGAGAGAAGAACCTATCCAGTAAATGGTGCTGGGAAACTGACTGACCTCATGCAGAAGATTGAAACAGGACCCCTACCCTAGTATCATACACAAAAATCAATTCCAAATGGATCAAAGACCTAAAAGTAAAACCGAAAACTATAAGAACCTTAGAAAAAAGCAGGAGACATCCTTATGGAAATTGGAACTGACAACCAATTCCTGATCAAGACCCCAAGTGCCCATGCCATAAGAGATAAGATAGACAAGTGAGACCTCATCGAAAAGAATATTATGCAGCCAAAAAAAGGACAAGCATATGGACTTTGCAGCAACTTGGATGGATTTAGATTCTATCATACTCAGTGATCTATCACACAAACAAAGAACAGAGTACCACTTGTTCTCACTCATAAGCAGACCCTGAACAATTACCATAATACTATAAGAAAGGGATTGTCAGTAGTTGGATATTACTGGGGTGGGGATGGTGGGGGGAACCCAACATCAGTAAGAGTACTTGATCTCACACCAGGCGAAGTGGGGACCAAAGAGAGGCCCAAAATGTATGATGACCACTTACTTACCTAATCCTAAATTGTATCCCATATCTTTAAAATTCAAAAAACAAATTAAATTAAATTAATATCAGTTCAGATTAAAAAAAGATAAGATAGACAAGTGGGACCTCATCAAACTGAATAGCTTCCGCAAAGCAAAAGTAACCATCAAGAAAACAGAGAGACAGTCCACGGATTGTGAAGTATTCTTTGTCAAATGTATATCTGACAAAGGCTTAACATCCAGTATCTACAATGAACTCAAATGTGCCGAAAGGAAAAAACAAACAATCCCATTGAAAAGTGGGCAAAAAATATGAAAAGACACTTCTCAAAAGAAGGTCTATAGACAGCCAATAGACACATGAAAAAGTGCTCAGCCTCACTCATCATAAGAGAAACGCAAATCAAATCCACATTGAGATACCACATAACCCCAGTAAGAATGACCATCATTAATAAAACAAACAACAACAGATGCTGGCAAGGATACAGAGAAAAAGAAACACTTCTACACATCTGGTGGGAATGCAAACTAGTGCAGCCTCTTTGGAAGACAGTGTGGTAATTTCTAAAAGAACTAGACATTGACCTTCCATAAGACCCAGTAATCCCCCACTGGGAACATACTCGGAGGAACTTAAATCATTCTACAAAAAATATACCTGCACACACATGTTTATTGCAGCACTATTCACAATAGCAAAAACATGGAACCCACCATGTTGCCCATTGAAACTGGACTAGATTTTTAAAATGTAGTACATATACACAATGCAATATTATGCAGCCAGAAAGAAGGACAAACATTTGGACTTTGCAGCAATTTGGATGGATTTAGAGTCTATTATACTCAGTGATATAGCATAGAAACAAATAATAGAGTACCGCATATTCTCATTCATAAGCGGACCCTGAAAATTTAGCATAATACTATAAGAAAGAGATTGGCAGTAGCGGGATACTGTGTTACTCCTCAAGCCTTGGACAACTAGGCTGTCTACATTCTTCTTTCCACTTTTCATAGCCTTCGTGTTTTGTGTATTAATGTTCAGGGTATATAGTTGTATGAAGAAGAAACTGAGAATACTGGAGCTATTCTATTCTGGTCAGAACTGGAGGTTTCCCATTATATTTTTAAGAGTGAAATAATGGAAATATCTCAAATATTTTATGATAGAAGATTATTTAGATAAAGTTTGCTTTATATTCTCAGTAAAATTTTGTAAATCATTAAATTACATTGTCAAATAATATTTATTGACATGAAATAGATCATGATATGTCAAATAAAGATAATCAGAAAGAAAAATTCTATGTACTATAGGATACCAACTTTGTAAAATGTGTTGACATGCACGAGTATTCTCATGCTTCTTTATGAAAGTTGATAAAGAAAACAAGCTTGAAATTTTTCCAAAAATAATGAGTGAATGTCTTTGCATGTTGATATTATAGGTTATTTTTATCTTCTGCTTTATGCTTTTCCTTATTTCCAAATGTTCCACAATAAATATATCTTACTTACATAGGGGGAAAAAAGAGTTTTAAAAAATCCAGATGAAAACCACTTTGGTTCAATAGAAGAAAACCTCTTGCCAGTGACAGAAATAAGAAAGAAGTGAATTTAACCCAAATCTTTAAAATGTTGAAATGCACACAATTTTAGGATAGTAAAGAGTGTGTGAAACTGCAGAAGGAGCGTGGTAATAACGTTCTAAAACTTAAATTAAAATCGTATAAATGTTTGTGAGAAGATAGGAAAAAATGTTTTGTGCTACTATCACCAGAAACTCCTAGGAAAATTATTTTAGTTCTCATAGACTGGTTACTCAGACATTTTAGGTATCTTTCTTAAGAAACTACTAAAACATTGCCATTGGACAAAAACACTAGAATGTATTATAGGAAAACCTCAAGCCAGGACTTTTCTATTTGCTTTTTTTCACTCCCGCTTCATTCCACCAGATCAGAGGCCAAAATGACAAACTAATGTAACTAGTTTTCGTTAACAATTCCCATGCACTTAGTTACATGGAAACTTGAGCACATTTTATTCTCATAATCATAGGTAACTATTTGATAAGCCCTAATTTTAAATCAAGAGTGGCAAAACCAGATGTAGACCAATACATTACAATCAATTATTTCCCCTCCACTCCAATTACTCTGGGTTTACAAAGAGTTTCTCTTTGGTACGTAACTCTGTAAAATTTGAGTTTTATTAGTAGTCAGTTACTAGTTGCAACTGTCAGTCTCAGGATTAGACAAAAATCAAACCCTTCAAGCTAGATGTACGAAAGGCTGCTAGTTCTTGCCTGTGGTAGAAAAGGACATGTTTTGCTCATTGTCTTTCTCCCACACCTTCCTTCCTCTTGTCTGTACATTTTCTCTCTGATGAAGTGATTAGTATTTGAGAAGGAGGGAGGCAGCTGCTAAATTGAGGATCCATATCCATAAATTTACTTTATTTTTCTGTTAGTTCATGTTGTTTCTCTATCAGATGATGTACACAGACAGAAAGATAGCTTGTGTGTTTACTTTGCCTGGCATGTGTGCTGAATGACGATGATTTCTCTTTTCAGGATATTCTGAGTATAGGAGATAGGCATACCTGGGACTCCTGCTCTACAATGCATTCAGCTTAAGTGAATTTTCTTTGAAGATTCTTTCAATTTGTTTGCCTATTTCATGATGGGTGATTTACAAGCACACCTGCAACACTGTGTTGAGTGTTCAGCAATTTTTGACCAAAACGGCATGACCTCTGTGCCCTGCCCTTCCTATTCACCTGATCTTGCCCCGAGTGACATTTTTTTTTAATTCCCCAGATGAAAAAAGTTTTCAGAGGAAAACGTTTTGGCAATGTGGAAATGGTGAAACAAAAAATAGCAGAAGCACTAAAAGGCATCAAAATTGACAAATTCAGAAACTGTTTCGAGCAGTGTAAAAAGCATCTCAATAGGTGTATTTTGAAGGTGACTGAAGTTTAAACATGTAATAATAAATGCACATTTTTTATAAATAAACTAAAAAGCACACTAATTTGTAAGCAGAATAAATATAAATAAATAAAAAACTGGATACATTGCGGTGTACCTACAGAACAACAAAAGAAAAGTACTGAAAGCAATCAGAGAAATACAGTTTATCTAAAATGAATAATTATACTAATAGTATATTTATCATTTAATAAAAGTAAATAATTAACTCCAACAATGAGATACTATTATTAAAATACTAATGGGAAATAATTACAAGTCTATAATTCCATACCCAGGTAACTCACCATTTAAGAGTGATGTTAAATAACTGCATTTCATACAGAAATAGACAAGAGAATTTATCATTTATAGACCTTTGCTAAAAGAGTCATTGAAAATTATCTTTCAGTAAAAAGACATTGGTTCCAGAATAGTGGGATGCAAGATCAATGAAGCACAAATACATTGGGAATATATTAATAAATATAAATAGGATTAATATTTAACAAAAACAAAAGTAAGATAGTGACTATAGAATGTTTAAAAAAGTGGAACTAAAATGCTAGACATGGAAAGTAAAATTTTAAATGAGAGGAGGCAAACGGGGTTGAAATTTTTAAAAGATATTTTTAATTGTTCAGAAAGATATTTAGATATATTCATTGAATTTATTAAAATTAAATCAGTTCAAGAATTCAAATGTTATACACAATTTCTAAACCAGCATAAGATTAACATGAAGAAAACTCTATAAATGCAATGGAAGACAGGAAAAGAGGAAAAAAAGAAAAAAAGTAGAAAACAATGAGTGAAATGGCAGGAATAAGTCCAAATATATCAGTAGTCACAATAAACATAAATAGAAAATCATATGTACTAAGAAAATAACTTGTAGATAGTAAGAGAAGGATCACTATTGTTAACAAAAAATGTTATATAAAGTGAGACATGTGAATTACATGCAATGAAAAAGGATTTCTAATTTCTAAACAGCAAATTCTGTGGTCCAAATAACATTATTGAAAGAAGTCCTATGAATCTACTATTTGTTATTTTTGTTTCATGTATAAATTATTTAAGAGGTAATATATTTTACAAAGAAAAAAGTGAACTCTTAAAAAAATTGTTTAAAAAAAAACTTGGAAACAATTTAAATATCAGTCGGTGAATGACTAAATAATCTATGACATAGCCACATAAGAGAATTTTGTCTAGCAGTTTAACTGATTGAAAGTAGCTCTGTAGCAGGGCTTGGTGGCTCAGCCTGTAATCCCGCGCCTTTGGGAGGCTCAGGTGAGTGGATTGACTGAGCCCGCGGGTTCGAGACCCGCCTGGGCTGCGCCTCCTCATCTCTACAATAAATCAAAAAACAAGCCGGGCGTGGTAGCGCGCGCCTGTAATTCCCGCTACTCGGAAGGCTGAGGTGGAAGGATCGCTGGAGCTCAGCAGGCGAGGCAGCGGTGGCCGGGAGCGGCCACTGCACTCTAGTCTGGGCGACCGAGTGAGACTCTAACTCAAAAAAAAAAAAAAAAAAAGAAAAGAAAAAGAAAATAGTTCTGTAGGCATTAGCATAAAAATTATTCCAAATAGAAAATAAAGTTGCCAAATGATATGTATAGTATGATATCAATTATTTTAAATATGCACACTTATAATATTAGGTGAAATAACAAGAAATTGTCAATCTTTTTACTACTAAAATGGCCATTTTATGTAATTCAATCTAAGTACTACATATTTTATGGGTACACTTATACGTTTCTAAATTTATAGAGACTTTCTGAAAGGATACACAGCAAATTTATAAAGCAGTTATCTTTATGGGGAGAAGGAAAAGGACAGAACATAGGGATGGTAGTCAAAAGAGACTTTTGACTTCCACATAAAATTTTAACTTTTTACAAGCAGAACATATTTTAATATATTATCTTATAGCTACAATTTATTTTTATATATTACCTCATTACATTTGATGAGTCCCTGTTATGTATAAGTCACTGCAACAAAGCTTTAGTGCTTTTTTATACTGTTCTATTTACCCCACCCAGCAAAGAAGATCATTTATGACTAAAGATTTTGACCTAAGAGTCTGCTTTCAGTGGACCTTTGATCTGTTCCTCCAATTGGAACCACACGCAACTCATTGTCAGAGCTGGATGAAATATAGCAAGTGAATACAATATTTTTAAATGAAAGTTATTGGGTATAATTTGAGCCCCTTTTCTTTAAAGTTAGAGTAATGCTCTATATAACCTGGAAACATTTCATATTAGTGGAAAAAAACATTTTAAATGTGCGTTATCTTCCCAGGTTGAGAAAAATGCAGCATCCATCCAAATTGCTGCTGGAGTGAGAAGGAAGTGAACTGCAGAGCAAGCTGTCAGCAACTCCCCAGGATCTGAAGGAACCCAACACATGTTCTCCACATTCTGACCTGTGCTGTCAATCATCACTCACCAATAGCCTATTCTTCTTGTACAATTATCATCTGGTCCCCAGACACTAACATTTGGATATAATTTTTGTGGGCTGTCATTTATCATTATTTTGGGGATAAAGAGACAGTAAAGCATTCTTTGCAGTATGTCTTCTGCATTCTGTATACTCTGGGCTTACAGAGAAGAAAGTTTCTTCCTTTTTACAACTAAGTGACCAGCACTTTAGCAACAGAAACACTGAGCTAAAAGTATTTTAGAGAGAAAACTATTATTTGAAAGATCTCAGCTTCTATTCCATAAAGTGTTTAACTTATAATGGCAGACCACATAAAGCACCTCAACTAATCTGTTAACCCAAGAAAATAATAAATAAGAACAAACACAAACATGAAGATGTCATTTGAATAATTTGTTTAATTATACTGCTATACATTATACAGTTTAATTATTCAAGGAAAATAATTTCCCTGAGCTAATTTATAATTGTTGGCATAATTCATATCAAGTCACTTGACAAGGCTTTTGAATAATTCTGCTTTCTGATTTCTGAATAATTTGGTGAAAGTGTCAGGCATGATTTCAACTTGACTCTCTAGCCACATTAGTCTTCTCGGGGCCTTAAAGTGGATTTTGCTTCAAATCTCCAAGATTCCCACAGTTGCAGTTTTTTACTGGAAGATAACTATTTCCTATATTAATTTCACACACAAAAAACTTTATTGAAGTAATGATTTAGAGGATTAGGAAACGATAAAGATTGCTCTAGTCATGAGCTATAGAAATAATCCCTGAACAGTTATCATAATACTATAAAAAAATGGTTTGAGAGTAGCAGAATGCTGCCAGGGAAGGGAGGGTGGCACATAGCATCAATAAGTTTACCTAATCTCAAACCAGGTAAAATAGGGTCCAAAGGGAGACCATAACTTTACCTGTATGATGACCTCTTATCTATCTAATCCTAAATTGCACCTTTAAAATAAATAAAAATAAATTTAAAATAAATAAAAATAAATTTATAAAAGAAATAACTCCTAAAAGTATACTCAGATTATTCTAAATAATTCAATTGCTTCTATATGTTCCTGTGCACTCATACTAAAACATGCTTTCATATTACCACTGGTAGTCTTATTCTTCCTTGTTCTCCATTTACACTATCATGATGATATTGATTTATATAGCATTTCCATCTTCAAAAAAACACCCACATACTTTTCAAACATTAACTTCATTAACTTATGAATGGAAATTAGAGACATGAAACACAAAGAAGCAATGTGAGGAAATCTATTTGCATACAAAAAACTACTCAGAGCAGATACTCAATTATAGAGCCTAATGATATTAGAGAAGAAAGGAAGCTTAAGAATTACTTTCACTCTGTCTAGATAAAACATCTGAAGTTTAGAAAATGCAAGTTGCCACTTATATGTGGGAGCTAAAATTGCCATAAAGATGGAAATAATAGACACTGGGACACCAAAAGGGGAGAAAGAAGAATGGTGGGGTTCAGAAGTCACCTATTGAATAGAATGTTCACAGTGTGACCCAATCCCCACCACTACACAATATGTCCACGTAACAAACATGAACTTTTACCCTATGAATCTAAAATAAATTTAAATTAAAGAAGAAAAGGTAAGCAGATTAGGCAAGGGCACACAGCAAGTGAGTGACAAAGGTGTGGCCAAAACTTGAATATTCTAACTCCTATACTAGTTTATTTCCACTCCAGGATGGTAAGCAAAGGTTTGCAGGATAAGATAAAAATAGGGGCTTCTGGAAAGATGGCAGTGTAGCCAGTCAGACTGTGCAAGTCCCTGTGTGTGTGTTAATGTTTAGATGATTCTGCGTGTGTGTCTCTGTGTAAGTGGTCATGTGAAAAGCTGTCTCAGTGGGAACTTGAGAGCAGGTAGACAGGGCTTTCCTGGTGAAGTCACTGGTGTCACAGTCACACTGTTTGGACCCTAGCACCTCACAGAGTGCAGAAGCTGAGTACCATTTTGTAAAATCAGCAGAGAGTTTTTCATGGCAAGAAGTTGTTGGAGTGACTTCTGATCCCACCACTGTGGCACCGGGTCAGACTCTGGCAGTAAGGATTGCAGGGAGTGCAGCAAGGGAGTCAGATACAGTGACTCAAGGAAGTAGAGATCCACCATGAGCCTGGACTCACTGCTGCTGCCTCCAGTGCCAGGCTGGGCTGCAGGACCCCACCACAGGAATCTGAGATCCAGAGGTTGTTGTATTGCTGGGGAGAGAACTATCTCTCCCAACTAATTTCTGGCAGGAACAGCAGCCTGTGGAGAAACTGAGCAGTCACTCTAAAGCCTGGGTTGAGAAGTGCTCCAGGGTGTCCTCTGCAGAACAGCAGACCTGCATCATCTTGAGACCAGGAGGTGATCTCTGCATTGCATTGGGGCTGCTCTTTGTGATCTCAGAGAGCATTACCCCTTGTGCACAAGCCCTGGTGCATAATAGCAGATGGGGGTGCCCAGATGATCCCCCCACCCTGAGTCGGATGCTGGATAATAGATGCATACAGCAGATCTGAACGAGAAGGAGGCTGGTGAGTGCATAGCTGACTCTCCCTTTCTCCCACCCAATCAATGAGTGAAAGAGATCAGGATGACAGGGCAGAGGCCAGAGGCGCCATTGCCCCACTGCAAACTGGATGCCCTGGGAACTGTGACCATGCTGGAAGAGAAAAGAAGAGGAAGAGAACCCAAGAGATGCTGAGTCAAGTTATCCCATACCCCCACCTTCTTGCAGGTGTGCACTGGCTATCAATTGCAGACAGAAGGGGCTGAAGATTCCAACATCTTAAATTTCAACAGCAAAGAGGGAACCTTCAGCAATAGACCAGCAGTTGCAGGACCTGCCATAAGGGGACGCCCAACCAAACACATATACTAAAGCTGAGAACTCTCTATCAATGGGTTTTTCTGGTTTTGACTTATTTGACTCGTTTGTTATTATTTGCTAGTTGGTTGGATGGTTTTCTCTTTTCTTTCCTCCTATTTATCTCTCTTTGTTCTTTCTGTATTGTTTTGATCTTTTTTTTTCCTGAGATTTTTTTGAAAAGTTGTGGAGTATACAAATGTTCATTATGCAGTTACCTTTGTTGATGAGGTGTGCCCCTCCCTTCCCTGGCAGGCTCTCTCAATAACCAATCCCACCCCCCATCCCCTGGCAGTTTCCCACTACTGCCAATCGCTTTCTTTGTAGTATTATGATAACTGTTCAAGGTCTGCTTATGAGTGAGAACATATGGTACTCTGTTCTTTGTTTCTGTGATAGATCACTGAGTATGATAGACCCTAAATCCATTAAAGTGGCCACAAAGTCCATATGTTTGTCCTTCTTTATGGCTGCATAATATTCCATTGTGTATCTGTACCACATTTTTTTATCCAGTCCAGCTTCGATGGGCAGCATGTGTTGTTCCATATTTTTGCTATTATGAATACAGCTACAACAAACTTGCATGTGCAGATAACTTTTTTTTGTAGAATGATTTGAGTTCCTCTGGGTATATTTACAATAGGGGGATTGCTGAGTCATATGGAAGGTCAATTTCTAGTTCTTTCAGAAATTGCCACACTGTCTTCCAAAGAGGTTGCACTAGTTTGCATTCCCACCAGCAGTATAGAAGCGTTCTTTTTTCTCCACATCCTTGCCAGCATCTGTTGTTGTTTGCTTTATGAATGATTGCCATTCTTACTGGGGTTAGGTGGTATCTCAATGTGGTTTTGATTTGCATTCTTTGATGATGAGTGAGGCTGAGCACTTTTTCATGTGTCTGTTGGCTGCCCGTATATCTTCTTTTGAGAAGTGTCTATTCATGCCTTTTACCTGCTTTTTAATGGGACTGTTTTTTTTTCTTTTCAGCATGTTTGAGTTCCTTGTAGATCCCAGATGTAAGGTCTTTGTCAGATATACAGTTGGCAAATATTTTTTACCATTCTTTGGGCTGTCTCCCTGCTCTCTTGATGGTTTCTTCTGCTTTGCAGAACCTTTTAGGTTTAATGAGGTCCCACTTGTCTATCTTATTTCTTGTGGTATGAACACTTAGTATTTTGATCAGAAATTGGTTGCCAGTTAAAATTTCCATAAGGGTATCTCCTGTATTTTCAAAGATTCTTATAGTTAGAGGTTTTACCTTTAGGTCTTTGATCCATTTAGAGTTAATTTTTGTGTATGGTGATAGGTAGGGGTCCTGTTTCAATCTTCTGCATGTGATCAGCCAGTTTTCCAGCACCATTTACTCAATAGGTTCTCCTCTCCTCAGTGGTTGTTGTTGGAGGCTTTGTCAAAGATGAGTTGGTTGAGAAATTGAGGCTTTGCTTCTGGGATCTCCATTCTGTTTCACTGTTCTGTGTGCCTGTTCTTGTACCAATACCAGACTGTTTTATTACTGTAGCCTTATAGTATAGTTTGAAGTCTGGAAGTGTGAGACCTCCTGCTTTGTTTCTTTTGCTAAGGATTGTTTTGGCTATTCGTGGTTGTTTATGTTTCTGCATGAAATTCTGTATTGCCATTTCCAGGTTTGAGAAGAATGATGTTGGTAATTTAATGGGTATTGAGTTGAATCTGTAGATTGCCTTTGGTAGGATGGGCATTTTAACAATGTCAATTCTTCCTATCCATAAGCATGGAATATTTTTCCATTTGTTTGTATCTTCTTGCATTTCTTTGAGCAGTCTTTTGTAGCTCTCATTGTAAAGTCTCTCTGGTTAAGAAGATGCCAAGGTATTTTATTTTTTTGTTACTATTGTGAATGGGATTGTGCTTTTAATTTGGTTCTCTGCCTGCTTGTTGTTGGTGTATAAGAATACAACTGTCTTTTGCACATTTATTTTGTTTCACAAGACTTTGCCAAAGTCCTTTATCAGTGCAAGCTGGTTTTTGACAGATTCCTTTGGATTTTTGAGGTATAGGATCATATCTTCAGCAAAGAGGGATAACTTGATTTCCTCTTTTCCTATTTGGATACCCCTGAATTCCTTCTCTCGTCTAATTCCCTAGCTAGGACTTACAGCACAATGTTGAACAAGTGGGATGAGAGTGGGCAGCCTTGTCAGTTTTGTTCTTTTTTGTTTGTCTGTTTCTTGTGTTTTGTATTTGTTTGTTGGTTGATTGGTTTTTCTTTTTCTCTCTTCTATATTCTCTCCCTTTTTTCTCTTTGTTCCTTCTCTTTGCCCTCTTATATCCTTTCTTGGACTCAGGCACTACGTAGGCACACCCACCATGAAGTCATATTGTGTGCAAATGGAGAGTAAGTCCCAGCTGGTTCACTCATCAAATAGCAAGAATTGTGACCTGTCAGTAGGTTATAAACCCTTGCAGCCCTTACCCAACCCCAGTGTAAATGCTCAAAATTGTAAAGAGATACCACAGCAATCCACTTCCAGCCCTATTTCATAATTGAACAAACCCAGAGTCTCAGGGAAGGACAGAAGGTGGAGCAAATATAAGAAATAAGTGCTTCCCCATTTCCCACTGAGCAAAAGAATTAAACAGAAAGGTAAGATAACTCCTACAAATTAAGAATAACCAACGAAAAATAAATGGAAAACTTTAGAGTTGCAGCAAAGAGTCAGTGTCTGAAAGAACAGCTGGTAGGGCACAATTCTTGCTATTTCTTGCTATTTCTGGTAGGGCACAATTCTTGCTGTTTCTCAGGGCTATCTCTGAGAATGGCAGTTCACAGAAGGATCAGAGATCAGAAAATCATTGAATAGAATGAATAAAAATCAAGAAATGAAATGGATAAAATGAAATGAAGTTACAACGGAGTTGGACAGACTCAAAAAGCGTATTTAGAAATAATAAATATGCCGGGCTCGATGGCTTAGCCTGTAATCCCGTGCTTTGGGAGGCTGAGGGGAGTGGATTGCCTGAGCCTGCAGGTTTGAGACCTGCCTGGGCAACTTAGCGAGACCTCATCTCTACAATAAATTTAAAAAATCAGCTGGGCATGGTAGCGCATGCCTGTAATTCCGGCTACTTGGAAGGCTGAGGCTGAAGAATGGCTGGAGCCCAGCAGGTTGAGGCTGCAGTGGCCAGGAACGGCCACTGTGCTCCAGTCTGGGCGACACAGTGAGACTCCAAATCAAAAAAAAAAAAAAAAAAGGAACTCCATCCAAGAAATAAATAACAAATTGACAAGCATGGGAAGCAGAATTGATTGAGCAGAAGAGTCTCTGAGCTGGAAGGCTAAAATAATGAATTGACCCAGTCAATTAAACTATAGAAAAAAAACTTAAAATGAAAGAAGAAACTCTCCAAGAAATGTGCGATTTTATGAAGAAACCAAACTTACATCTAATTGGGATACTTGAAATAGAAAGACAAACAAGCATTCCATGAGGTCATTCAAGAAAACTTGCCTCATCTGACCAGAAAGATGACTAACAAACAACAGAGATTCAGCAAACCCTTGCAAAATATTTTACCAGAAGACCAACCCCATGACATGTAGTGATTCATCTACAAAAAGTAAGTATAAAAGAAAAAATCCTAAAGGCTCAAGGGAAAAAGGTCAGATTGCGTACCAGGGAAAACCAGTCAGCATTGCTGAAGACTTATCTGCAGAAGAACTACAGGCCAGAAGGGACTATATTGCAATCTTTAACATCCTCAAAGACAAACAATTTAAACCAAGAATTTCCTACTCAGCCAAGCTAAGCTTTATCAGTAATGGAGAATTAAAATCCCTCCCAGACATCCAATCCCTAAGAGAATATGCTTCCTCTAGACCAACTTTACAGGAGATGCTTAAACAGGTGCTATGCACACACACACAAAGAAACAAAAGAAAGATCACATACTTCACAAGATTGCAAACAAACACAGAAGCAGCAGAACACACAGAAACTAGCAATACTGAAAACACACATATATTAACACAAAAGTTAAATGAAAACAAAGCACTATAAGAGCATTATGACAACGACAAACTCTCACATTTCAATAAGCAGCCTGAATGTGAATTGACTAAATGTACCACTGAAAAGACATAGAATGACAAACTAGATTTTAAAAAACCACAAAACTCAACAATTTACTATCTCCAGAAACACATCTCACCACAAAGACCATTCACAGACTTAAATTTAGAAGATGGAAAACACATTTTCAGGGGAACAGACCACAAAACAAGGCAAGAGTCATGATCTTAATATCAGACAAAACAGCTATTAAGCTTGCAAAAATGTAAAAAGATACAGAAGGACACAACATAATGATAAAAGTTTCAATCCATCAACAAGAACTATCCATCCTAAATATATATGTACCCAATACAGGAACACCAACTTTTATAAAGCAGCTACTAAGTAAACTAAAAAAAGACATTGACTCTAACATTATTATAACCGGGGACTTAAATATCCCACTAACAACCTTATATAGATCATTAAGGCAAAAATCAACAAAGAGATCCAGAACCTCAACTTGGTGCTTGACCAAATTAACTCAATAGATACCTACAAACACTCCATCTAACAACAACAGAATATACATTCTAATCATCACCACATAGAACATACTCCAAGATTGACCAAATCTTCAGCCACAAATCAAGCACAAAAAAAGTTCATAAAATCAAAATACTGTCATGCACCTTCTCAGACTACAATTGCATAAAAATAAATATCAACAGCAACAAAATTCACTCAAAATCCACAAGGACATTGACACTAAACAGCATGATGCTGAGCAAATTCTGGGTCAACAAACAAATTAAAACAGAAACTAAAAGATTCCTGGAGACAAATGAAAGCCAAGAAATATCTTACCAAAACCTCTGGGATGCCATGAAAAGAGTTCTAAGAGGGAAATTTATATCTCTATGAACACACATCAAGAAAATGGAAAGATTACAAGTTAACTGCCTAACAAATCACCTAAGAGAGTTGGAAAACAAGACCACCAAAACTCTAACTTCAGCAGAAAAATCCAGATCACCAAAGTAAAAGCCCAAATACAAGACATAGAAGAAAAAAATAAAATAGAAAAAATCAGTGAAACAAAAATGCTTCTTTGAAAGGATATACAAGATCGATGGACCTCTAACCAGACTGACCAAGAAAAAGAGAGAAAAAGTTCAAATAAACATAAACATAAACACAAAAGATCAAGTCACAACTGATCCCAAAGAAATACAAACAATTATCCAAGATTACTATACACACCTTTATGGAAACAAACTTGAAAACTTAAATGAAATGGAAGATTTTCTGACATCACTCAATCTCCCAAGGTGAAACAAGAAGAAATTTAGACCCTAAATAGAGAAATAACAACCCAGGAAATTGACTCTTTAGAAAACTACCTACAAAAAAAGCCCTGCACCACATTGCTTTCCAGTGGAATTCTACAAAATATACAAGGAGGAGATGATGCCAATCCTATTGAAAGTATTCCAGATAATCGAGAAAAATGGAACTCTCCCCAAATCATTTTATGATGCTAACATCACATTGATATCCAAACCAAATAAAGATCCAACAAAGAAAGAGAACTACGGGTCAATTTCCCTGATGAACATAGATGCAAAAATCCTCAACAAGATTCTAAAATCAGATCCATCAACACATCTCAAAAATCACCCACCATGAACAAATAGGCTTCATTCATGGTATGCAGGACTGATTCTATGTCCACAAGACCAAAAACATAATTAAACACATCAACAGATATAAAAACAAGAATCACATGATTATATCATCAGATGCAGAAAGATCTTTTGATGAAATCCAACATCCCTTCTTGATTATAAAACTTTGAACACCTGGGCATAGATGGAACATACCCCAAAATAGTAAGCGCCATCTATGATACAGCCACTGCCAACATATTGCTAAATGGACAGAAACTGAAAGCATTTCTCCCGAGAACTGGAAAAAGACAAGTCTGCCCACTCTCACTCCTCCTGTTAAATATAGTGTTGGAAGTCTCAGAGTAACCAGACAAGAGAAAGAAATCAACGGTATCCAAATAGGAACACAGGAAATGAAGTAATCCCTCTTTACTGATGACATGATCCTATACCTTGAAAACCCAAGAGAAGCTGTCAAAAACCTCCTTGCACTGTTAAAGGACTTTGGAAAAATCTCAGGGTATAAAATAAATGTGTAAAAGACAGTCGCATTCTTATACACCAAAAACAAACAAGCACAGAACCAAATAAAAAGCACTATCCCATTCACAGTAACCTCAAAAAAAAGAAGGAAAGAAAGAAAATAAAAAATAAAAAACCTCAGTATCCCCCTAACCAGAGTAGTGAAAGATCTCTACGATGAAAACTACAAAACACTGCTCAAGGAAATCAAAGAAGACACAAACAATGGAAAAATATTCCATACATATGGTTTGGAAGAATCAACATTGTAAAGATGTCCATCCTACCAAAGGCAATCTACAAATTCCATGCAATACCCATTAAATTATCAACATCATTCTTCTCAGACATGGAAACATCAAAGATCACAAATAGCCAAAATAATCCTCAGCAAAAGACAAAAAGTAAGAGGTACCACACTTCAGACTTTAAACTTTCCTATACAGCCACAATAATCAAAATAGCTTGGTATTGATACAAGAACAGGCATATAGACCAATGGATCAGGATAGAGAGTCCAGAAACAAAACCTTAATTTCTCAACCAACTCATCTTTGACAAAGGCTCCTCCAACAACCACTAAGGAGAGGAGAACCTATTCAGTAAATTGTGCTGGGAAAACTGGCTGACCACATGCAGAAAATTAAAACAGTACCCTTACCTATCACCATACACAAAAATCAACTCTAGATGGATCAAACACCTAAACATAAAATCAAACTATAACAGTCCTAGAAGAAAATGCAGGAAATACTCTTATGCACATTGGAGTAGGCATCCAATTCTTGACTAAATCCTCAAAAGCGAATGCTGTCAAGAGCTACAATAGACAAGTGGGAACTAATCAAACTTAAAAACTTCTGCAAAGCAAAAAAAATCATCAAAAGATCGGGGAGACAGACCACAGAATGGGAAGGAATATTTGCCAGTTGTATATCTGACAAAGGCTTAACATGCAGGATCTACAAGAAACTCAAATGTGCCAAAAGGAAAAAACCAAACAGCCCTATTAAAAAGTGGGCAAAGATATGAATAGACACTTGTTAAAAGAAAACATATGAGCAGTCAACAGATGCATGAAAAAACGCTCAGTCCCACTAACCATCAAATAAATGCAAATTAAAACCACACTTAGATACCATCTAACTCCAGTCAGGATGACCATCATTAATAACTCAAAAACAATAGGTGTTGGAGAGTATGTGGAGAAAAAGGAATGCTTCTACACTGTTGGTAAGTGTGTAAATTAATTCAATCTCTGCGGAAAACAGTTTGGTGATTCCTAAAAGATCTAAAAATTGACCTTCCATATTATCCAGCAATCCTCCTTCTGGGAATATAATCAGAAGAACTCAAATATTTCTATTAAAAAAAAATCTCCACATGCATTTTTATTGTGGCACTATCCACAATAGCAAAAACACGGAGCCAACTGTGCTGTCCATTGAAAGTGGACTGTATTTTTTAAAGTGATACATATACATGTTGGACTATTATTCAGCCATAGAGAAGGACAAAATTGTGGCCTTCACAGCAACTTGGATGAATTTAGAGTCTATCATACTCAGTGATCTATCACAGAAGCAAAACACTGAGTACCATGTTCTCACTTTTAAATGGACTCTGAACATTTATCATAAGAATGTAAGCAGGGGTTCATCAGTAACATGACACTCCCAGGAGAGGAAGAGTGGGCACATAACATCAATTAGGGTACCTGATGTCAAATCTGGGAAAGCAGGGACCAAAGGAAGATCCAAACTTTACTTGTATAATGACCACTCATCAACCTAATCCTGAATTGTATCCCACATTTTTAAAATAAATTAAAATAAAGAAAAAAGGAAAGGAGGGAGATTAAAAATTGTTTATTATTGGCCACAGTCTCAATGAGAACATTAAAGGTCTTCAATCTTACAAACACTGAGAAGCTGATTCAAGTCTTATCTCTTTTGGCTTGTACCATAGGATGAAAATTGAAAAACAATGCTCCAAAAAACTTTAATCATCACAAAATAGTCAGAGAGTAGAGGTTATTTAGATAATGTTGCCATAGCTGGGTGTCACATGTACCACAATAACATAGCACAATTATCTATAGCTAAAGCCATAAGTTTGCATGGACTGCCAGGAGGGTAAAGTCACCTCTTTCTGCTGTGTGCAGGGAAACTACTGCCGTGTTTACGGGAACTAGAATGGAGATGACATTATTTTCTGGCATAAGGTATTATAGATGTGCTATGGGGAAAACAGGTTATTAATCTTTGAACTCATATATAAGGAGTTAGTATTTAAGGTTAAGGCTTGGGAAGATAGCGGAAGCTCCCTGAAGTCAATGTCTGGAAGCAGAATAAGGGCTTCTTACCTGTTGTAAGACAGCCCACAAGTAATTTATAGTTGCATTTTCCGAACAGTGCAATGAGAGATTCTAGAACATCTCATCAAACTCATGGTTATGTCACATATGTTTTAATATTTTGAGGGTAACACAGCAATAGTCAATACCTGTCATGCACACATTGAACTACTAGTCCCACTAGTCTGAGATAAGCACAGTTTCTACATTAGGTTGGGTTGTATTTCTTTTCATCATGCCATTTCTTTGTGAAGCCTGTTATTGGCAATTGATGTGACAAAAAGCAAGAACACCTGGGATTGAGGAGATAATATAAGATAGTATAAGAAAGTTCCTTTGTGGTGATAGAACAAGTACATATTTTGATTTTAGCAACGGTTACACAAATTTATAGATGTGATAATATTGCACATAAGTATAAATATATACACTAATGAATGCATATAAAAAACTGGTGAAATTTAATTAAGATCTGTAGATGAAACAAATGTCAATCATCTGCTTTTGACATTGCTATATAACTATAGTTGTATAAGATATTACCACCAGGGGAAACAGGGTGAAGGGTGAACAAGACCTCTCTATACTGTTGAAAAAGATCTTTATTAAGATATCATCCACACACCATGCAATTTGCCCATTTAAAGTGTAAAAATATTTTTGCTTAGGATTGTTTTGGCTATTTTGTCTCTTTTGGATTCCATATTAATTTAAGTATTGTTTTTTCTATATCTGTGAGAAATAGCACTGGTAGTATGATAGGATTACAAAAAAATAGCACTGGTAGTATGATAGGATTACAAAAAAATGAATCTGTAGATTGCTTGGGCATTATAGACATTTTAATAATGGTTGGTCAAATCCATGATGATGATGATGGGATAATTTTCTGTGTCATCTTTGATTTCTTTTTTTATTTTTTTTGAGTTGGAGTCTCACTCCTTTGCCCAGGATGGAGTGCAGTGGCATGCACACTCAGGGCTACCCTAGTGTCAACCTACTGGACTCTAGCGATCCTTTCACCTCAGCCTTCCAAGTAGCCGGAACTACAGATGCGTGCTACCATGCCTGGCTATTTTTTATTGTAGAGACAAGCTCTCTCCAAGTTACCCGGGCAGGTCTCAAACCTGCAGGTTCAGGCAATCCACTTGCCTTGGCCTCCCAAAGTGTTGGGATTACAGGTTGAGCCACTGAGCCTGGCCATCTTTGATTTCTTTCAGCAGCATTTTATAGTCCTCATTATAGAGATCTTCCAACTCTCTAGTTAGGTGTATTTCTGGGTGTTTTGGTTTTGTGGCTATTGTAAGTGAGAATGTTGTTGGTGTATAGAAAAAAAACTACTTTTTACATTGATTTTGTATACTGAGACTTTTCTAAAATCACATATCAGATTTAGGAGTCTTTTGGCAAAATCTTCAGGGTTTCCTAGATGTAGAATAATATTATTTGCAAAAAGAGGTAATTTGACTTCTTCTTTTTTCTATTCAGATACCATTTATTTCTTTTGCTTGCCTGATTGCTCTGGCTCAGTCTTTCAGTACAATGTTAAGTAAGAGTGGTGAGAGTGAACATCCTTGTTCTAGTTCCAATGGACTTTAAACTTGTGCCCATGCAGTATGATGCTGACTGTGGGTTTGTCACAGATGGCTCTTATTATTTTGAGGTATGTTCCTATGATGCCTAGGTGGTTGAGGGTTTTTTTTATCAAGAAGAAATTACATTTCCGGACTTCAAACTTTGCTATAAGACCGCAGTAAGAAAAACAACAAAGATCAATGGAATATAATAAAGAACGTAGAAATAAAGCCGCTCACCTAGTCAACTATTTTTGACAAAGTCAATAAAAAATGCATTGAAGAAAAGACATCCTATTCAATAAATGATTTTGGGAAAGCTGGCTAACCTGATGCAGAAGCATTAAACTGAATCCCTATCTCTTACCGTATACAAAAATTAACTCAAAATGGATCAAAGACTTAAATGTAATACTTCAAACTATACAAATCCCAGAAGGAAACCTAGGGAACATTCTTGTGGACCTCAGCCTAGGCAATGAACTTATGGCTAAATCCTCAAAAGCAAGTGTACCAAAAACAAGAACAAGTGGGACCTAATTAAACTAAAGAGTATTTTATCATGTATCTTTTGGCTACTCGTATATCTTCTTTGGAGAAGTGTCTATTCATATATTTTGCCTATTTTTAATAGGGTACTTTTTTTTCCTTTCAGCACTTTTGAGTTCCTTGTAGATCCTAGATGTTAGGCCTTTGTCAGATTTACAGTTGGAAAATATTTTTTTCCCATTCTGTGGGCTGTCTCTCCACT
>NW_007248876.1:246542-293149 GCF_000164805.1 Carlito syrichta
TAATCTGGACAGCGAGAAGACCACTCGGAGGCAGTTCTTCTGGGAACAGTCTGATCAGGACTGGAGCCGATTGTATTCAAACCTTTTCCAACTTATATACCATTTTCTATACCCTCCAGCAATGTGATAATCACTCACTGGGGGCGTACAAGTTTCGTGCTTTACAAACTATGCATCACAAGACCACCATGAGATCTGCAATTTCCAAGCAAACAATTCGAATTCCATGATGCCTGTCGTGCTTACATTAAGGTCACAGGTGCACAATTTCAATACAAATCATTCAAAGTGTTTTCCATAATGTTCAATGCATCATTCATATTATACTCTTTGCTCTATACCCTGATTAATACAAAAAACTTTTCTAAGTTAACTCTAGGTTCAATCCAAGTTCACTGACTCCCAATATTTTTAACGATTAATATTATCAACTTAACACTATACTATAATCTATAAGTTTAGTTAAATGACTTAACTGTCAGTTATACTATTATCCTATTATGATTTAACGTAATGCCTTATAACTCAGTTAAAACTTATTCTTAAACTACCAAACTTTACTATAATTCATATGTTTCATATGTCTAAACTTTAATTTTCATATGATCTAGTTATTGGACTTTAATACTATGCTATATCCTATTAAGCTAATACCTTATCGTTAATTCTTATATAAATCGTATAGTAATTATTATATTTGAATAATGTAGCAAAAGGAAACAAAACAGCAAGCATAAATTTAGGCAACTATGAGTGTATATGTATATATTTTATCCTAACAAGTCTACTCTAAAAATCAAATAGTAGCCGTCACACTCTTGAACAAGGAAATGCATGGCTGCCAAGATGGCGGCCATGGGCTGAAGCAGACAGAGTTTCGGTAATCAACGAAACAAAAGAAAACATTCTGCCTGGCTAGGGGCAGGGCGACAAAACTATTTAGTTTCTAATTTTAGCCCTAGGGGAAACAGCTTTCCAAAGCTGACTAACCAGTCTACCAGGAAATAGAAGTTAAAAAATATCTAGAAAGAAGTAAAACTTAGAAAGACAGAGAAAAATAATTCTGCTATGCACTTTCCATCAGGTGTATTGAGATTTACTTATAAGTTTTACTGCCATGTATGCACACTGGTCACTAATCACACGCCAATATTATAGGTATAACTGATATCCTATGTCAGAGGCGATCTTCCAGATGGGCCTTTACAGGCCTCAGCCATGTAGCTATAGATGTTGGCTCCCAACAGTACCCCACATCTTCAAAATAAAAACAAAAAAAAGACAAAAATTAAACTAAAGAACTCCTGCACAGCCAATGAAACTATCAATAGAACAGAGTAAATAGACAACTTATAACATGGGAGAGAATATTTGCAAACCATGCACCCAACAAAGGGCTAATATACAAAACTTATGAGAAACATAAATGAATTGACAGGAGAAAAAAGCCCCATTAAAAAGTGGGCAAAGTACATGAACAGACACTCCTCAGAAGAAGACATACAAGCAGTCAACAGACATATGAAAAAATGCTCAATATCACTAGTCATTACATAAATGTAAATAAAATCCACAATGAAATAACTTCTCACACCAATAAAAATGGCTACATTTTTCTTTTTTTTTTTTTCTTTACTTTCCATATATGGCTGTCTGAGGTTCAATCTGATGTCACATGGAAGATGCAAAGAATTTCACAGGAGTTAGATTTTAAAATGTACTTTATTTTAAAGTAAATTAAAGAGGGAAAGAGAAAGGAGAGAGAAGACTCACCTCCCCAAGGTAGGGGAGGGTGCCAAAGCCAGGAAGCATGGCAACAGCCATAGCTCAAAGAGCACATGGTCACACCAAAGTCTAGCAAAGCAATGGACCCAAAATGGCTATTATTGATACATCTATAAACAACAGATGTTGGCAAGGTTGTGGAGAAAAGGAAATGCTCATACACTTTTGGAGAAAATGTAAACCAGTTCAGCCCCTGTACAAAGCAGTTTGAGATTTCTGAAAGAACTAAAAACAGATTTAGTATTCAGTCCAACAATCCCATTACTGGGTATATACTAAAAAGAGCATAAATCTTGATGAACTTGTTCATTATTCTAATAGTTTTTTAGTGGATTCCTTAGTGTTTTTATATGTAAGTTCCTGTCATTTGTGAATAGACTTCTACCTTTCTAATCTGGAAGCCCTCTATTTTATTTCCTTGCCTAATTTCCAAGACCCCCAACCACTGATAGCAATTATTCTATTCTACCTCATTGAGTACAAATTGTTTAGTTTCTAAAAACAAATGAGATAATACGGCATTTGTGTTTTATGCTTCGTTCATCTAACTTAATACAATGTCCTTCCAGATTCATTCATGTTGTCCCAAATGACAGAATCTCCTTTTTTTTTTAATTGTAAAGATGTGGGGTACAGTTCAGGGTAAGGTATAAACATTGATTATGCAGGTACCCTTGTTGATGAGGTATGCCCCTCCATCTCCTAGCAGTGTTTCTCAACTGCCCATCTCTCCATCTCTACCCTGACAATTTCCCACTACTGACAATCACTTTCTTATAGTATTATAATAATTGTTCAAGGTCCAATTATGAGTGAGAACATATGGTACTCTGTTCTTGGTTTCTGTGAAAGATCGCTGAGTATGATCAACTCTAAATGCATCAAGTTGTTGCACAGTCCATATATTTGTCCTTCTTTATGGCTGCATAATATTCCATTGTGTATATGTACCACATTTTTAAAATCCAGTTCAGCTTTGATGGGCAACATGGTTGGTTCCATGTTTTTGCTATTGTGAATAGAGTTGCAACAAACATATGTGTGCAGGTATCTTTTTTGCAGAATGATTTCCTCCAGGTATATTCCCAATAGGAGAATTGCTGGGTCATATGGACGGTCAATTTCTAGTTCTTTCAGAAATCGCCACAGTACCGTCTTCCAAAGAGGCTGCACTAGTTTGTATTCCCACCCACAGTGTAGAAGTGTGCCTTTTTCTCCACATCCTCACCAGCATCTGTTGTTGTTTGTTTTATTAATGACAGTCATTCTTACTGGGGTTAGGTGGCATATCAATGTCGTTTTGATTTGCATATCTCTGATGATGAGTGACACTTTTTCATGTGTCTGTTGGTTGCCTGTTTATCTTCTTTTGAGAAGTGTCTATTCATGTCTTTTGCCCACTTTTTAATGGGGCTTGTTTTGCTTTGTTTTTTTCTTTCGGTGCATTTGAGTTCCTTTTAGATTGTAGATGTTAGGACATTGTACAGTTGATATACAGTTGTTGAATATTTTTCCCATTCTATGGGCTGTCTCCCTGCTCTCTTGATGGTTTCTTTTGCTTTGCAAAAGTTCGTTAGTTTGATGAGGTTCCACTTGTCTATCTTATTTCCTAAGGTATGGGCATTTAGGGTTCTGAATAGGAATCGGTTGCCAGTTTCAATTTCCATAAGGATGTCTTCTGCGTTTTCTTATAGTTTGAGGTTTTATGTTTAGGTCTTTGAACCATTTAGAGTTAATTTTTGTGTATGGTGATAGGTAGGAGTCCTGCTTCAATCTTCTACATGTGATCAACCAGTTTTCCCAGCACCATTTACTGAATAGGTTCTCCTCTCCCCAGCGATTGTTGCTGGAGGCTTTGTCAAAGATGAGTTGGTTGAGAAATTGAGGTTTTGCTTCCGGGATTGCTATGCTCTTCCATTGGTCTATGTCCCTGGTCTTGTACCAATGCCAGGCTGTTTTGATTACTGTAGCCTTATAGTAAAGTTTGAAGTCTGAAAGTGTAATACCTTCTACTTTGTTTCATTTGCTAAGGATTGTTTCAGCTATTCATGGTTGTTTATGTTTCCATGTGACTTTCTGTATTGTCATTTTCAGGTCTGAGAAGAATGATGTTGGTAACTTAATGGGTATTGCATTGAATCTGTAGATTGTCTTTCGTAGGATGGGCATCTTAGCAATGTTGATTCTTCCTTTCATGAGCATGGACTATTTTTCCATTTGTTTGTGTCTTCTTGGATTTCTTTGAGCAGTGTTTTGTAGTTCTCATTGTAAAGGTCTTTCACTTTCCTGGATAGGAAGATGTAGGGAATTTCTTCTTTTTTTTATTTTTTGGCAATTATGAATGGGAGTGTGCTTTTAATTTGGGTCTCTGCATGCTTGTTGTTGGTATATAAGAATGCAACTGTCTTTTTGCACATTTATTTTGTTCCCTGAGACTTTGCCAAAGTCCCTTATCAGTGCAATAAGGTTTTTAACAGATTCTCTTGGATTTTCAAGGTATAGGATCATATCATCAGCAAAGAGGAATAACTTGACTTCCTCTTTTCCTATTTGGATACCCCTGATTTCCTTCTCTTGTCTAATTACCCGAGCTAAGACTTCCAACACAATGTTGAACAAGAGGGATGAGAGTGGGCAGTCTGTCTTGTTCCAGTTTTCAAGGGAAATGTTTCCAGTTTCTGTCCATTTAGTAATATGTTAATATGTTAGCTGTAAGTTTTCATAAACGGCACTTACTATTTTGATGTACGTTCCTTCTATACCTAGGTGTTTGAGGGTTTTTAACAAGAAGGGGTGCTGCATTTTAACAAAAGCTTTTTCTTCTTCTAATGAGATAATCATATGGTTCTTGTTTTTACATCTGTTGATGCATTTAATTACATTTATGGTCTTGTGAATGTTGAACCAGTCCTGCATCCTGGGGATGAAGCCTACTTGGTCATGGGTGGATGATTTTTGAGATGGGTTTTTGAATACAATTTGATAGAATCTTATTGAGGATTTTTGCATCTATGCTCATAAGGGATATTGGCCTGTAGTTCTTTTTTTTGTTGGACCTTTACCTGGTTTGAGTATCTGTATTCGTTTCATAAAATGATTTGGGGAGAATTCCATCTTTCTCAATTGCCTGGAATACTTTCAAAGGGATTGGTATTAGCTCCTCCTTGTACATTTTGTGGAATTTTGCTGGAAAGCCATCCAGTCGAGGGCTTTTTTTTGTAGGTAGTTTTCATAAGATAGAGTCAATTTCCTGGGTTGTTACTGGTCTATTTAGTGTCTCAATGTCTTCTTTTTTCAATCTGGGGAGGTTGTATGATGTCAGAAAGTCCTCCATTTCATTTAGGTTATCAATTTTTTTTCCATACACAGTAATCTCTGATAATCCTTTTTAGTTCTTTGGGGTCAGATGTGATTTGATCTTTGTTTTTCTGATTGTGTTTATTTGGACTTTTCTCTCTCTCTCTCTCTTTTTTTTTTTTTTTTTTGGTCATTTTGGCTAGGGGGCTTTAAATCTTGTTAATTCTTTCATAGAACCAGCTTTTTGTTTTGTTGATGATTTCTATGATATTTTTGTCTTCTATGTCCCATATTTGGGGTCTTATTTTGGTGATTTGATTTCTTCTGTTAAAGTTGGGGTTTTGGTGGCCTTCTCTTTCCAGCTTCCTTAGGTGATTTGCTAGGCTCTACTTGTGATCTTTCCATTTTCTTGATGTGTGCTTGTAAAGATATAAATTCCATCTTAGAACAGTTTTCATGGCATCCTAGAAGTTTTGGTCAGATGGTTCTTCATTTTTACTTGTTTCCAGAAATCTTTCACTTTCTGCTTTGATTTCAATGATGATCCAGTAGTTGATCAACATCATGCTATTTAGTCTCCATGTCTCTGTGGGCTTTGGGGAAATGTTGTTGGTGTTGATATTTATTTTTATTCCACTGTGGTCTGAGACTGTGCATGGCAAAATTTCAACCTTATGGAAATTGTTTATACTTGATTTATGGCCAAGTATGTAATTGATCATGGAGTACATTCCATGTAGTGATGAGTATAATTTATAGTCTGTGATTATTGGGTGGAATAATCTGTAGGTATCTGTTAAATCCATTTGGTTAAGTGTCAAGTTTAGGTTCTGGTATTGTTGTTGATTTTTTTGCATCAGTGATCTCTCTAGGGCTGTTAGTGGGGTATTCAAGTCCCTTGTTATAATAGTGTTAGAGTCAATATATTTTTTAGTTTACTTAGTAGTTGCTTTATAAATTCTGGTGCTCCTGTGTTTGGCACATATGTTTAGAATGGATATTTCTTGTTGATGGATTGAACCTTTTATCATTATGTAGTGTCCTTTTCATCTTTTTAATTTTTGATAACTTAAAGGTTGTTTTGTCTGACATTAAGATTGCAACCCCTGCCTTCTTTTGTGACCCATTTGTCTGGAAACTCATTTTCCATCCTTTAACTTTGAGTCTGTGTGTGTCCCTTGTGGTGAGATTAGTCTCCTGGATGCAACAAATAATCAGGTCATGGTTTCTTATCCATCTTGCCATTCTGTGTCTTTTCAATGGTGCATTTAGTCCATTCACATTCAGGCTAATTATTGAAATGTGATTGTTTCTCCCTTTCATGAGGTTCTTATAAAGTTTTTTCTTTGTTTGTTTTTTTTTGGGTTGGGGATTAATGTATATATTTTCAAGCTTCTTTTTGTGCTATATTCTGTGTTGGTTCTGTGTTGCTCTGCTCTGCTGTTCTCTTGGGAAGTCTGTGGTCATTCTGTTTTTTCTTTCTTCTGTGCTTAATACCTTTTTAAGTGTCTCCTGTAGAGCTGGTCTGGAAGCTGGATAATCTCTTAGGGATTGGATATCTGGGAAGGATTTTAATTCTCCATCACTGATGAACCTGAGCTTGGCTGGGTAGGAAATTCTTGTTGAAATTATTTGTCTTTGAGGACTTTGAATACAGTGGTCCAGTCCTTTCTTGCTTGTAATGACTCTGCCAATAGGTCTACTGCTATTCTGATTGGTTTTTCCCAGTAGATAGTCTGACCTTTCCTCTTACTGCCTTTAGGATTTTTTCTTTTATGCCTACTTTGTGTAGGCAAATTACTATGTGTCTAGCAGTTGGTCTTCTCATTTTATGTCTTATAGGGGTTCTCTGTATCTCTTTTGCTTGGCTGGTCACATCTCTAGTGAGTTGGGGAAAGTTGTCTTGGATTACCTCCTGGGATACTTGCTCCAAGTTGTTCTCCATTTCTCTTTCTTCTTCTGGGATACCAATCAGGTGTAGGGTCAGCCTCTTGATGTAATTGCACATCTATTGTAGGCTTTGTTCCTTCTTTCTGAGTCTTCTTTCTATGTTTTTTACAGATCGGGTTAATTCCATGTTCTCATCTTCAAGTTATGAGATTCTTACTTCAGGTAGATTAATTTTGCTTTCCATGCTTGTCATCTTATTATTTATTTCCTGGATAAAATTTTTAATTGCCAAAATCTCTGTTACAAGTTCTTTCAGTGTTGCATCTTGCCTTTCTTGAGTGTTATTCACTCTTTCCATTCATTTCTTAATCCCAGTCATATCCTGGGGCTAGTCATTGGTAACTTCCATTGTTTGGGCACCAAGGTCTGATTTTTTAGGAGTTTTGTCTTTAGTACACTTGAAATTGCCTGAGGTCTTTCTTTGGTTTTTTCATCACTTGTGACAGATCTCTTGTTTTTCTCTTTATTTCTGTGATTCAGTATCAGTGGGAGAGTCTTTCCCTTCAGATGTTTGCTCAGTCCTCTCTTCTTCCCTGATCTGGATTCTGGATTTGTTCTGTTTTGAAACAGGATGGTGGATGGGAAGCTTTGTTGTCTCTTGTAGTTTTTGAAAATCGAATAAAGTAGGGTAGGGGATGCTAGGATTCAGAAACTACTTGCAAATTACAGTGTTCATTTATTGTGTTATGTGTTCCCTGAGACCCACTCCCCACCACCACTCTATATGATGATGCAAAGCAGAAACTACTGCAAAAAACTATTGAACACACATACACACAGACATACACCACACACACACACACACACACACACACACACACACACACCCCAAAACGAACTGGAATAACAACAAAGTGAAATAAAACTAACAGTAGCAACAAAAAAACAAGAAAATTAAACACACACACACATGCTTAGTATAAAATGAATAGAGAATGAATAGAGAAGAAAAACAGAAAGAACAGAGGGATTTGAAAAAATAGAATTCAGCTCAAACCCTCATACATGTATTGACACACTCCTTAAACTACAAGAAATGAAAATCTAAATAATACCCAGAAGAACAAAAGAGAAAAACCAAACCAATCACAACAATGAAATTGAAAGATGAACACTCAATCATTCACATACACCTGTGAACAGAAAACGACAAATAAAAGAAGGAAACGGAATAAGAAAAGAAAAAAAATATTTGGGGGAGGATCAGATCAAACTCTCACATGCACATTCATTCACAAAGGAAAAATATTTAAAAAATAGATTAACAACCAAAGTGTCAAAAAATTTTTTAATTTTTTTAAAAATTGAAAATTAATTTAAAAAACCTGCCCTCTTGTGGCAAGTTCTGTAATTGTTTCTTTAATCAGGTCTCTTTTGCATAGCCACCTCTTTCACTCTCTCCTCAGTGTCTGAAGCAGGGAAGGAAGAGGGGCAATGGAGGTGGGTGGAGCTTCAATCCTGTCCTCCCACTCTAATATGGTCAGGGAGATCTCCTACGATGGGGAGGTATTGGATTTTCTCTTACCCAGTTATGTATTCATGGGGTGGGGGTGCCCCAGTCAGGCTTATCCTGGAATGGAGTTCTCCTACTGTGACTGATGTCCAGGCTCTGCCTGGGTTTGTCCCTCTCGGTTGTGGCTCAGTCGTGTGGGGTCTGACATTTAGAAGATTGCTGGGGAGAAGAGGGCTTGGATCAGCCTTGGACTCACCACTGATCTCTTTGGAGTTCTTCCTCATCCTTTTCTGGCCACACCATTTGTCCCAAGATTGAATCAGGGTAGGGGGTGGGGATCCTGGAACTTAGCACTCGTCAGGCTCCTCTGAAGTTTTGTGCTTTCAGGATATTCCCTCTGGGTCATGATCAATCCCTGAATATTTGATCCACTAGTCAGAGATCAGGTCTGTTGCTCTGTGGTGAGCAAGCTGGAGCACTTTCCTGCCCCATCTTCAAGATGGAGGTGGAGTGCCTCTCTTGTCCTCTTCTGTGGGACTTTGCTTCTGGGAACCCTCCACACCCCCTGCTGCCAGTGCCCTGCCAGGCGCTGAAGTGGTAAGACAAAGCCAGGAGCTAGTAATCTCTCTCCTGCTGCACCAGTGAGGGAGTGCCTGGGGTGATAGTTTCTCCCTACTGCTTTTGTCCTTTAAAAAAATAATGAAGGCACTGACTTCTGTGACCTGGGAAGAGCCAGAGATGAAGCAGAGAAGCTGAAGCACCAGCTGTTGCACCAGAGGCCTGGCCACTTGCTCACAAGCTCCCACTTAGACAGTCTTTCCCATCATTTTCTTCCCTGGGAGGGTTTGTTGATTAAAAAAATAAAGAAATAAATAAAATGGCACTTGGTTTCGGCATCCCAGGCATCACTAGGGTCAAAGCCCAGCGGCTGTGGCACCATCGTCTGCAACAGGAGAGCCCTGGCCGCTAGCTCCCTAGCCCTCACTCAGTCACTCACATGCCCACTCACTCACCAGCATGTACACAAAATTTTCCATACACTCATTCACATGGGGACTCGCATAGTCCAACTGCTCAGCCACCATCTTTTCAACCCCTTTCAAGTCATTTTTAAAATTTTCATTCTGATTACTTTAACTTATTGGTTATTTTGTAGTGTGTTATTTAATTTCCATATATTTGTGAATTTTCAAAATGTCTTTATTATTTATTTTTAATTTTTTGCATTGTAGTTAGATAACATACTTTTTATAATTTTAATTCTTTTAAATATTGATGCTTGTTTTATGGTCTATCCTGGATAGGTACTGTCAGGGACCGACTGCAAAGGTCTGCCTTCTGACATGGTCAAGGAGACTGATGACCCTGGATGGCTTGGCACATCCGGGAAAGCGGCGGTTCTGCTTCTTCTGCTTTGCTTACTCATGCTGCCGGTGGAAATCCCGGGGGTTAAGAAACCATAACTTGCTAATCAACTACAGAAAAAGGACTTTGGGGGATTTCGGGAATTTTATTTACTCACCTCGTGGTTATAGCACAGAGAGGAAAAATCATAGTCCGTCCTGTAGTGTCACATCCAGATACCCCCATTAGATTACTAGACAAAATGTATACCCCCTTAAGGGGAACCCCCAACATTACGTTAAGAAACCAGGCTAGCGTTATAGGGACCCTGAAGGTCGGCCTGCGAATGTACAGGCAGGAACCCACTTCCCTTGCCAAGGATCTGTAGATGAAAACTATAGATATCTTGTGCTCCTTAAAAGCAAACTGGAACCATTTGGTTTTGATTAGAGATGAGCCAGAGAGACTTGGAGCGGGACTCCATGGGAGCCCATTAATTGCAGATTGTTGTGCAGTTTGTACTGGTAGAACCCCAAGAAATGTCATTGTTCTGGAAATTGGTTTTTCTATAGCTACACAAATGAAAGTTTAGTTCCTTGTGGTAGAAAATATTTGTTTAAGTGTACTTGGCCATAGTTAAATATATAACATGTTGACTTTTGCTGTTATGTGATTTTTAGGAAAAGATTAAATATTAGTTTTAATACATAGATTATGCTTAATTTTGAAAGGTCATGGGTATTTAAGTATAGGGTAATGGTGTTTTTGCGTTATGAGTGTGTTTAGCTTTAAGGGAATAATCGTATAAGTTTTTTGATTCATAGCTTTAGGGAAAGTGACTATATCTAATTGTTAAAATATGAGAAGAATACATGAAAGGTTTCACATGACTGTCCACCTAACTGTAAAAATATGAGGAAAACACTCAGAAAGTTGCACATAACCATCATTAATGTTTGAAGGAAGAAAACACTTGGAAAGTTGCACATAACCATCATTAATGTTTTAAGAAACTTGTTTTGAAGAATTTAAGTAATGTCAAGAAAAGATTTTTCATGTATGTCACCCAAAAGGCTATGTAACAAAAAGGGTATATAAATCACAGATTTGCTAGCAATAAATAAGCAGTCCTGCATAAACACCAGGCCTGTGCCTACCTCTTCACTCACCGACACTGCCCTTCCTTTGGGAACCCCTGAACCTGCTGGAACTGGACTCCGGCAAGGTACAGTAAACTTTCCACTTTTTTCACAACAAAGAGTTTATAATGAAATCTACACAAGATTCCAAATGTGTTTCCAAGTCAGGGTCTTCTATCTACTTGGGGTTATTTAAATCTGATTTAACTAAAATTATGTAAAATTAAAAATTTAGCTCCCCAGTTACACTAATTACATTATAATTGCCTAATAGTGATATGTGGCTAATAGTTAGTATACTGAAATTACAAAATGTTCTGCTAGACAACGAGTCAGCTTATTTATCTTATGTTTGCCAAAATTTAAAGTTATATAAAACAAAATCCTCAGACTGAACTGAGACTTTAGATCATATAACATTTTGTTACCAAATCCAGCTGGGACCTTTTGTGAATTATTCAAAAATTATTCTGAATTAAGGGGACACCAATTTCAGGATGCAAAGAGGTCAGATAAGTCCCAAATAACCATGCTAGACCAGAGTTAGGGAGAAAGAGAATCAGAGAGGGTACACTAAGCCACAAAACATATTGAGGTGATTTTGGCCCTGGATTCTCTTTCTTTATTACTCTCGTGAATTTAAAGGGGTACCTGGACTCTCAGATGCCTGCTGTTCCAGGGAGTCTAAGCCAAGTGTTGAATTGTATTAGTGAATCTTTTTTATTTCTGGATAATGTTCTTAAAGATCTGCATGGAATGCCTTTAAGATGGGATTTATCTTCTCCAGTTCAAAGTATGGATTGTAGGGTAAGCTCAATGAGATCCAAGAGAAAGTTGAAAATCAGCAGTAAGTAATCAGAAAAACAATTCAAAATATAAATGAAAATTGAACTTGAGATATAAATATTTATTTTTTAGAAAAGATAACTTCTGGAAATAAAATATTTATTGAAGGAATTACAAAATGTATTTGAGTTTTTGACAATACCCTAGACCAAGCAGATTAGGCATTTCAGAATTTTAAGACTGACCTTTCAAATAAACCCAGTTAGAAAAAGAAAAAAAAAATTGTAGAACTGAATCAAGCCTTCAAAAAATATTAGATTATGTAAAGAGACCAAACCTTGGTTTATAAATATTTCTGAAGGAGAAGGAGAGAGAAACTTGGAAAACATACATGATAGAATAATTTAGGAAATACTTCCCTGGGATAGCTACAGAATTCGACAACCAGATAAAAGAAGCTCAGAGAATGCCTGGAAGATACCCTGCAAATGAACCTCATCAAGAAATATAGTAGTTAGTCTATCCAAAGTCAATATGAAGAAAAAAAACCCCTAAAACCATGAAGAGGAAAGCATCTAATTCCTTATAAGCAAAATCTCATCTGACTAACAGCAGCCTTCTCAGCAGAAACCTCACAAGAGAAAATAAATTGGGAGCCTATTTTCAGCTTCCTTAAGAAAAAAATGCCAGCCAAGAATTTTATATTCTGACAAACTAAGCTTCATAAATGAAGGAGAAACAAAGTCATTTCCAGAAAAGCAAACATGAAGGGAATTTGTCACCAAAAGAATGACCCTACAAGAAATGCTCAATGAAGTTCTAAACATGAAAATGAAAGGGCAATACTATCACAAAAAATGCAAAGCACACTCATCAAATAAAGCAATTGCAGAATTGAGTTTACAAAGCAACTAGGTAAAAATTAACACTATGACAGGAACAAAACCTTGCATATCAATATTAACCTTGAACATAAATGGCATAAATGCTCTACTTAAAAGATTTAGACTGGCAAATTAGGCTTAAAAAAAAAAGAGACCCAACCATCTGTTTATAAGAGAATCACCTAACAGATAAATACACATAATGACTCAAAGTAGTGAGGTGAATAGAACAAAAAAGGAGTGAGAGTAGCTATAATTATAATCAACAGTAAAATAGGGAAAAAAAGTAATAATATAATGATAAAGAATCAATATAACAAAAAGATATAACAATTCTAAATATATATGTATGCAACACCAGAGTACCCAGAGTCATAGAAAACTAGACAGAAATACAATAATAGTGAGGGACTTCAACACCCCCATTGAAAGCATCAGAAACAGATCACTTAGGCAGAAAATCAACCAAGAAACTCTGAGCTTCAACTGGACCCTAGAACAAGTGGACCTAATAGATGTTTACAGAACATTTTACCCAACAATTGCAGAGTATACATTTTTCTTACCTGTGCATAGAAAATTCTCTAAAATAGACAATATGTTTGGTCAAAGCAGCAAGTCTCAATACATATTTAAAAAAACAAACATATCAAGTATCTTCTCAAAACTCAGTTGATAAAAATTAGAAATAAACAGCAAAAGAAACTCTTAAAATGATAAAAATGCATAAACAAAAAATAACTTGCTTCTGCAGGATCTTTGGGCAAATAACAAAATTAAGACAGAAATAAAAAATAATTTGAAACAGATGAAAACAGAGACACGGCATTTCAAAACTTCTGGGATACAGCAAAAGCAATGCTAAGAAGAAACTTTATAGTTCTAAATGTCTACATAAAAAAACAGAAAGATCTCAAATTAAAAACCTCAAATAACTCCTCTAGAAACCAGAAAAACAAGAACAAATCGAACCCAAGACATCCCAAACGATTAGTAGCAGAAGGAAAGAAATAGCAAATATCATAGTGAAACCATATGAGATGGAAAAAAAAATGACACAAAGATTTAAGGAAAAAAATTGGCTCCTTAAAAATATAAACAAAATTGAGAGGCTTCTAGCTAGTTTATTCAAGAAAAAATGGGGAAAAAATCCAAATAAGCACAATAGAAAATTATAAACATCACATTAGAATTGATACCACAGAAATGTAAAGGATCACCTGAGACTACTATGAGCCTCTCTATGCACATGAACAAGAAAATCTAGAGAAAATAAAAAAAATTCTTAGAAACATACAACCAGGAAGTAATAGAAATTTTGGACAGATCAATAGAGTACTAAAATTTGATTGATTGTAAAAAAAATGTTCAATGAAAAAATGCTCAGGACTAGATGAATTTACAGATGCGTTTTACCAGATGTAGAAAGAATAACTGGTACTAACATTACTGAAACTGTTCCAAAACGTCAAGGAGAAGGAATTCCCTTCTAACTCATTCTACAAAACAAGTATCACCTTGATACTAAAATCATGCAAGGCCATAACAAAAAAAAAGACAATCACAAGTAAATATTCCTGATGAACATGGATGCAAAAATCCTCAACAAAATACTAGCAAACTGAATCCAACAGCACCACAAAAATATCATTTGCCACCATAAAGTGGAGTTCCCCCCCCAGGGAACAAGGTATACTTCAAGTGGAGTTCCCCCCCCAGGGAACAAGGTATACTTCAACATATGCAAATCAATAAATGTGATTTGCTACACAGAAAGAATAAAAAATAAGGTCCACTTGTGAGTGAGAACATGTGATACTCAGCTCTTTTTTTCTGTGAGAGATCACTCAGTATTATAAACTAATTCCATACAGGTTGCTGCGAAGTTCATGATTTTGTTCTTTTTTATGGCTGCATAATATTCTATTGTGTATATATACCACATTTTTTTATCCAGTCCTCTTTTGATGGGCAGAATGGTTGGTTGCATGTTCTTGCTATTGTGAATAATGCTGTAATAAACATACGTAAATCATCTCAGTAGATACAGAAAAAGCATTTGATAAAATCCAACATCCTTTCATGATAAAAACCCTAAACAATTTAGGCATCAAAGGAACATACTCCCAAATAATAAAATTTCTATATGATAAATTATCAGCTAACATCATGCTGAATGGGAAAAAAGTTGAAAGCATTTCCCCTAAGAACTGGTACAAGACAAAAATGTTAACTTTTGTCATTTCTAGTCAACACAGTTAGTATTGAAAGACCTAGCCAGAGCCACCAGGCAAGAGAAAGAGATAAAAACTACCCAACTAGGAAAACAGTAAGTCAAATTATCTCTATTTACTGATGACATGAGCTTATACTTGACAAAGCCTAATAAATTTTCCAAAAGACTCCAAGATTGGATAAATGACCTCAGTGAAGTTTCAGGACACAAAATCAAAGTACAAAAACTGATGGCGTTTTATACCTCTGTGGCATTTGATCTAAGATCCTTATCAATAACTCAATTTCATTCATAATAGCGACACACAAGAATGTAATAACTAAGAGTAAATGTAATGTAAATGTAATAACCAAGGTGGTGAAAGGTGTTTACAAAAGAACTACAGAACACAGGTGAAAAAAATTGTAGGTGAAACAAACAAATGGAAAAATACCACATGTCAAGAGATTGAAAGAATCAATTTTGTAAAAATGATCATACTTTTCAAAGCAATATGCAGATTCATTGCAATTACTATCAAATTATTAAAGGCTTTTTACACAGAATGCAAAAAAAAAAAATCCTAAAGCTCATATGGTACCCAAATGGACCCGAATAGTCAAAGAATTTCTTAGCAAAAATAACAAAGCTGGAAGATCACATTACCTGATTTCAAATTATACTACAAGGGTATATTAACCCAAACGGCATGGTACTGGTTAAAAAACAAAAGTAGGCATATTGATCAATGAAACAGAATAGAGAACCCAGAAATAAAGCCACATATCTACAACCAATTATCTTTGACAAAATTGACCAAAATATAAAATGGGGGAAAAAACCCTACTCAAAAAATGGTGCCAGGGAAATTGAGTTGCCATATGTAAAAGAATGAACCTGGACCTCTACCTCCCACCATATACAAAACTAACTCAAGATGGATTAAAGACTTAAATGTAAGATATCAAACTATAAAAACCTTAGAAGAAAATATAGAAAAGGCTCTTCTAAACATTGACCTAGGCCTAGGCAAAACTCTAAGATCTTAAAAGCAAATGCAACAAACAAAAAACTAAACAAATGGGACTTAAACTAAAAAACTTCTGCACAGCAAAATAAATCATTAACAGAATGAACAGACAATTTATAGAATGAAAAAAAAATTGCAAACTTTGTACTTGACAAAAAATTAATATCCAGAATCTACAAGAACTTAAGGAAAAAAACAACAAAAAGTGGGCAAAAGACATGAACAGACATTTTTTAAAAGAAGACATAATCATGGAGAGCAAACATGAAAAAATTTTCAACATCATTAATCATCAGGGAAGGGAAAAATTAAAAGCACAATGAGATACCATCTCATACTATTCAGAATGATTATTATTACAAAGTCAAAAAACAATGAATGTTGGCATGGATTCAGAGAAAACAATGCTTATACACTGTTGGTGGAATTGTAAATTAGTAAAGTTTATATGGAAAACAATACAGACATTTTTCAAAAAACTTAAAATAGAACAACCAATTGACCCAGCAATCCTACTACTGAGTATCTACCCAAAATAAAAAAAAATCATTATATAAAAAAGACACCAGCACTCATATGTTTGACACAGCATTATTCACAACAGCAAAATCATGCAATCAACCTAAGCGTCTATCAGTGGATGATTGAATTTTTAAAATGTGGTATATTTACACCATAGAATACTATACAGCATATAAATAATGAAATCTTGTCTTTTGCAGCAACATGAATGGTGCTGGAGGGTATAATATTAAGTAACATAACTCAGGCACAGAAAATTAATTATTCATGTAATCACATATGACTGGAAACTATGCACTGGGTACACATGAATATACAGAGGGGAATAATAGACATTGGGGACTCCGATGGGGGAAATATGTGAGGGGGTGAGTGTTCAAATATTATCTGAGCTCAGCTTTACCTGTACAATAACTATTTGCATACCTAACCCTGAATTGCACGCCACATCTTTAAAAAAAAATAAAAGAAATATTACCCGTTGGGTAAAATGCTCACTATTTGAGTGATAAATTCACTAGAGGCACTTACCTCACCAGTAAACAATATATCCATGTAACGAACCTACACATGTATTCACTGAAACTAAGAAAACTTTTTAAAACTTTTTAAAACTTAGACACACTGACATTTTCATATATGGGCTAAAAGAGTCCAGCTATTGTAGAAAATATAATTTGTGCATGTGGAAAATCTATTGTCAGATATTCACTGCTATTAACTTGAAAAATAAATATAATATGATACCCTTTTCTAATAGTATATTTCAACAATTATATGATATTTTACAGGGGTGATTCTATTATTAAAGGAATAGAGGAAAAATGCAAGATGAAAATGGTTGTAAGATAAGACTTCTAATATTTCTAAACTGGTCATTTATATATATATTCAGTTTTCAAATAAAAGATACATTAGTTTTGAATGTATTTGTTTATAAATCATACTTTTACTGACCTAATTTACTTTTACCAATATGTAGTCAATTTAAAGGAAAAAAGTGTTTCCTTACATACACTATCATTGTTTTCTTGTAAATTAACTAATACTGTCTTTGAATACAGACTTTAAAATATTTATTTTTATTTTAAAATAACTATTCTATGTTACATAATAAAAAGTAAAACAATTGTTTTCTTTTTTTAATTCTAAGGAAAGTCAAGAGATTAAATATAATTCAATAGTTCAAAACAATTTGGAAAACATTGTTTCCAAAGTCCTTTAGTTGTTTGAGGAATTACTTATTGAAATTATTTAGTATATATTTTCTTGAGGCATAGAATACTCATATCCCTGCAACAGTACTTACAGAATCTCAGATTATTATCCAAGAAACTCTGCAATGACCATACCTAGCAGCATGCACTGTTTCCATTCTGCTTTCTCTAGATTCGTTATTTGATTATTTTTAATGGATAAATTTTCTGGAAGCAATTACTTGTATAATGAGAATATTTATGCAATTATATTTTTCACTTTTGTCTGCAACTAAATCCCAGACTAGCTCTCTCTTTCTTTTTTTAAGCTCAAGTTAGTTATCACTTCTTAGACGACCTTAAAAATTACCAAAAGAAATAGGCTCTCTAGTCATTCACTGACTCTCCCTGTCAGATCGGGTTCCTAGCATGCACGATTTGCCCTCACCTTATACAGATGGAACCACAGCTGCTAAAGCACCGCCCTTTCAGAAGTATAAAAGTCACAGTTGATTTCATGGTCATAAAGATTTTCTCAGACATTTATCTGGGTTTCCTTGTGCTTTCTTATTTCCATTTTATTATTTTAAATGGTACATGTCCATAATAGGTTGAGGGATAACCTGGAGTCTTTACAATGTACTGTATAGAAAACTACTCTTTTAGCTGTTATCTCACTGGAGCCTCACAAGAACCCTGAAAATCAGACGGGGGGATGATTTGTTTTACCTTACAAATGAGAGGAAGAAAATGGAATATTCTGATGCCTTACAGAAGTGAGCAATATTTTTTTGAATGAGGCCTAATCAAGTTTCTCTGAGTTTTAATAAGTTCAATTAACCACTTATGAAAAATCCTCTCAGGTTGTAATACGTTTGTGATGTCAATTTTCCCACCCAGTCTTATCCCTTCTTGTAGCATTAGAACTTATGTTTGGTTCTGGGTAGCTGCAGGTGTGTCTAAAAATCACCCATGGTTATACATGGGAGTTTGAAACTCAGGAGCCACATCATCAGTTTTTCTTTGTCCTTGCGCATACACCTGAAATCTCCTCCTAACTGTATCTTAACTGCCATGCTTAGACCACCACATGCCAAACTGAGACAACTAGAACGGCTCTAATTTTGCTTGTTTTCAGCAAACTTTAACTTCATCTTCAATTCCCACAGAAACAATGTACTATAGCAGAAAAATGACATAAAATGTGATATTAGACAATTGAATGAACTGAGAGTGGTATAATGCTGATAAGGGGTGAAATAATATTGTAAATATATTATCATTTTTCTCCCCATGCAATCTATAAATTCAGTTATAAATTATTGCCAACCAAAACATCTGCAAGATTTTTTATGTGACTAATTTTAAATTAATATGTTAAAGTATGACAATGTTTGGGGGAAAAAGTTACATGAGGTAAAAATATTTGTTCTGCCAGATATTATGGCATATGATAGAACTATAACAAGTCAAACAGTGTGGTATTGGTTAAGGACTAAACAAATAGATCAGTAGAACTAAAGAGTTCAGAAACAGAAGAAGGACACTAAGTAGTAGCTGACCCATACCTCTCTTGCCAAGTAGAAAAAAGAGGACAGACACAGTCACTGATAAACTCAGGCAACTTGAGTAGTTTTAAATGGAAGATCACCCTGCATCCTGCAGTAAACACTTGGAATGCATAGAGTCAAGGAGGAAAGAGCTTGGGTGACCAACATTGAAGCTGGGTGGAGGGATCCTTCTCTGCTGGGCACCAGGCTCATATAGGATCTATCTGTGTGTGAGAGGAGTTGAGTGCTCTTGACATAGTCTTGGTCAGTTGGCCTCCTCCAAGCCACATGTGGGCCACTGGTTCAATGTGGGAGGAGAGCTGCTTAGTGGCATACTGACAAAGCATGGAGCTGGGAACCTGTTCATGTACTGAACGCCTACTGCTAGTCAAACTATGAGAGCATGTTTACCAATGGCAGTGTCCATGGCCAGCACCCAGGCTGGGAAATCTCACCTACTTGTCACAGTCAGTACCCATGACCAGCATCTGGCAGCTAGCCTCTTCCCTTAGATCAGGAAGGTTTTCCTGCCAGTATCACATGCCCACAGAGTGGGTCCCTCTGCTACAGAGAATCTGCTGTTTGTAAATGCTAAGTGTAACTTCTGAAAGGAGAGGGAGAGCCATGAAAGGCACCTGGAGGGAATGTTTGCTGGAAGGAATGTTTCTGTGCTGCAAATGGTAATGAAACTACTGTGGTGCTCTCAGTTAACAGGGGGCCCATCCCCCTACCTGATTCCCACATAGAGCTTGCAAGGGGTTGGAAGGCAGTCTGACCACAGAAAAACACTGCAACAGACAGTCACTTTGAGTTCTGAGCACTGACCAGCTAGAGTTGCAGAGCAGTAACTAATGTCCCCCTTTCTCTCCCTGTGAAACTATTTTGAATGGCAGAAAAGGCCCTAAGGCAGCAAGACTGTTCTTATCTACAAAAACACAAAACCAAAAATTAATTATAAAAACAGAAGGACTGCTACTCACAGATAAGGAAGAATAAGAGGAAAAACACCAACAATTCTCAAAGCCCTAAAAGGAGTTCAACTGCAATAGCACTACCCAGTCTCCAAACAATGGAAGTCACCCAGAATGGCCTATTCCTGCTGAAAGATACAGAATTCAGAAATTGGATGGTAAAAAACAGTTAAGGAAAACCATGAGAAGTTGGCAAAGATTAATTAAGCCACGCAAGAAGTAAAAGTTGAGATGGTCAATATAAGAAAGGTCCATTGTGAAATCCTGGAAGTGAAGAATTCCTTCCTGGAATTTAAAAGTACAATAGCAAGCCCAGGGGACAGAATCAATCAAGCAGAGGAAAGAATTTCAGAGTTCGAGTATCAAAACATTGAACTAACCCAGTCTGATAAAAACAAGGAGAAAAGACTCAGAAAGAATAAGCAAATCCTATAAAAAGTGTGGGACAATGTATAAAAACCAAATCTATGATTGATTGGTATCCCTAAAACAGAAGGGTAAACTGAAAACACCTTGGAACAAGCCTTCCATGAAGTTATCCAAGAAAATTTTTCATATCTTGCAAGAGAGGTGACCACCCAAATGCAAGAGATTCAGAGAAACTCTGCGAGGTATTACATGAGAAGGTCATCCCCAAGACCAATAGTAATCCATCATCACAAGGTAAACATGACATAAAAACCCCTAAAGGCAGCTAGAGAGAAGGTTTAGAACACCTATCAGGGATGATCCATCAGAATTGCAGCAGACTTCCAGCAGAAATCCTACAAGTCAGAAGATACTGGAGTTTCATCTTCAATGTTTTCAAAGATGAGCAATTCCAGTCAAGAATGTCCTACCCTGCCAAACTATGCTTCATCAGTGATGGAGAATTAACATTTTTCCCAGACATCCAATCCCTAAGAGAATACACAACCTCTAGCCCAGCCCTTCTGGTAGGCCTTAAGAAAACTTTGAGCACAGAAATGAAAGAACAATTATACCCACTGAAAAATCAAAGGCAAGCACAAAATTCTTAGGGCATACAGATTATCCATAAATCTGAAAACAAACAAACAAATCAAAGGAAGCAAAGCAACCTCTTAAGAGCTTTACTACAGAGATAAACCCTGACATATCAATAACTAACTTGAACATGAATGGCATGAATGCACCCCTAAATAGGCATAGAGTAGAAAACTGGATAAAGAAACATAACGCAACATTCTTCTGCTTTCAGGAAACCCATCTCAAGGCAAAGGATACCCACACACTTAAGGTAAAGAGCTGGAAATTGATCTTCCAGGAAAAAAGATAACAAAAAAGAGCAGAGACAGCTATTCTTATATCAGACAAAACAGACTATAAAACAATAAAAGGACACTATATAATGATCAAAGACTTCAGTCCACCAGCAAGAAACAGCTATCTCAAATATACATGCACCAAACTCTGAAGCACCCAGATTTATAAAACAATTGCTACATAACTAAAATATGACATAGACAGCCACACAATCATAACTGGAGACTTCAATATCCTGCTAACAACCCTAGACAAATCATTGATGCAAAAATCCAACAAGGAGATCTGGAACCTTAACTTGATAGTAGACCAATCAGACCCAACATACATCTACAGAACACTCCACTCAACAACCACAGAGTATATATTCTACTCATCAGCATGTGAACATAATCCAAGATTGATCACAATCTCAGATCTATGAGTATGAAAAAAATCCAGGTTGAAATATCAAGCATCCTTTCAGATCACAGTGGAATAAAAATAAACGTCACCACTGACAATAACCCCCCAAAACAAAGATATGGAAGCTAAACAACTTGCTACTGAAAAACTTGTGGGTCAACACAGATCAAGACAGACATAATTCAAACACCTGCAAGATAACAAATGAGAAGACCAACTCCTAGACACATATTAATTCACCTAAACAAAGTAAATATAAAAGAAAAATTCCTGAAGGCAGCAAGAGAAAAAGGTCAGACTACCTACCGGGGAAGACCAATTAGAATGGCAGCAGATTTACCTACAGAAACACTTCAGGCTAGGAGAGCTTAAAGCCCTATCTTCAAAGTTCTCAAGGATAAACAATTTAAACCAAGAATAACCTATCCAGTTAAAATAAACTTCATAAGCCGGGTTCGGTGGCTCAGCCTGTAATCTGGCACTTTGAGATGCTGAGGTAAGTGGATTGCCTGAGCCTGTGGGTTCGAGACATGCCTGGGCAACTTGGTGAGACCTCATCTCTACAATAAATCAAAAAATTAGTCAGGCATGGTAGTGCACACCTGTAGTTCAAGCTACTTGGAAGGCTGAGGCGGAAGAATCACTGGAGCCCCGCAGGTTGAGGCTGCAGTGGCCAGGAGCGTGCCCCTGCACTCTAGTCTGGGCGAAGAGTGAGACACCAACTCAAAAAAAAAAAAAAAAAGATAAACTTCATCAGTAAGGGAGAATTAAAATCTTTCCCAGATATTCAATCTCTAAGAACATATGCTGCCTCTAGACCAGCTCTACAAGAAACACTTAAGAAAGAATTGAACACAGAAAAAAGGGAAAAAAGAAAATGGGAAAAAGGAATGACAAAGTTATTAACAAGAGTGAAAGAAAAAGATTGGAAGCACACATGAATCAACACAAAAATCAAAAGAAAGACAACAAACAAACAGGAACAACAACAACTTTATAAGAACCTCATGATAGAGATAAACTCTCACATTTCAATAATTAGGCTGAATGTGAATGGACTAAATGCACCACTGAAAAGACATTGAATGGCAAAAGGGATAAAATAATCACGAGGTAACAATATATTGCCTCCAAGAGACTCATCTCACCAGAAAGGACACTCAAAGACTCAAAGTAAGAGAAAGGGAAGCAAAATTTCAGGCGAACGGAATGCAAAAGAAAGCAGGAGTTGCAATCTTAATATCAGACAAAATACCCTTTAAGCTATCAAAAATGAAAAAAGATACAGAGAGTCACTATATAATGATAAAATTTCAATCTATAAACAATAAATATCCATCCTAAACATATATGCACCTAGCATAGGACCACCAACTTTCATAAAGTAGCTTCTAGGCAAGCCTAAAAAAAAATTGACTCTAACATTATCATAGCTGGAAAATTTACCCCACTTACAACACTAGACAGATCATCGATACAAGAAATCTGCAAAGAGATCTGGAACCTCAATGTGACTCTTGACCAAATGGACTTAATTGATACCTACAGAACACTCCACCTAATGACCAGAGAATATACATTCTACTCATCACCACATGATATGTACTTTAAGATCAACCACATCCTTGGCCATAAACCAAGCATAAACAAATGTCATAAGATTGAAATTCTGCCATGCACCTTCTCAGACCACAGAGGAATAAAAATAAATATCAACACAAGCAAAGTTCCCCCAAAACCCACAAAGACAGGGACACTAAGCGGCATGATGCTAAGCAATGCCTGGGTCAAAATGGAAATGAAAACAGAGATTGTAAGATATCTGAAAACAATGAAAATGAAGAAACTTCTTACAAAACTCTCTGGGATGCCATGAAAGCAGTAGTAAGAGGGGAATTCATATCTCTACAAACATACATGAAGAAAACAGAAAGATCACAAGTTAACAGCCTAACAAGACACCCAAGGAAGCTGGAAAAGCAACACCACCCTAACTTCAGCAGAAGAATTCAGATCATTAAAATAAAGCCAAAATCCAGGACAAAGAAGACAAAAAGATAAAACAAAAAAATCAATGAAACAAAAAGCTGGTTCATTTAAAGGATAAGCAAGATTGATGGTCCACTCGCTAGACTGACCAAGAAAAAGAGAGAAAAAGCCCAAATAAACTCAATCAGAAACACAAAAGATGAAGTCACAATTGACACTGAAGAAATACAAAAGATTATCAGAGTCTACTATGTATACTTGTATGGAAACAAACTTGAAAACATAAAAGAAATGGAGGACTTTCTGACATCACACAACCTCCTCAGGTTGAAATAAGAAGAAATTGAGACCCTAAATTGACCAATAAAAATCCAGGAAACTGACTATGTCATAAGAAAACTACCTACACAAAAAAGCCCTGGACCAGATGGCATTCCAGCAGAATTCTACAAAACATACAAAGAGGAACTGATACCAATCCTATTGAAAGTATTCCAGGTGTTTGAGAAAGAAGGAACTCTCATCAAATCATTTTATGAAGCTAACTCCACATTGATACCCAAGCCAGGTAAACATCCAACAAAGAAAGAACTACAGGACAATATCCTTGATGAACATTGATGCTAATATTGCAACAAAATCCTAGCAAACCGGATTCAACAATACATATAAAAAATCATTCACCATGACCAAGTAGGCTTCATCCCTGGAATGAAAGGTTGGTTCAACATTCATAAGACCATAAACATAATTAAATACATCAACAGACATAAAAACAAAAATCATATGATTATACAATTAGATGCAGAAAAAGCTTTTGATAAAATCCAGCACAACTTCTTGATAAAAAAAAACCCTCAAATATCTAGGCATAGATGCAGCATATCTCAAAATAGTAAGAGCCATCTATGAGAAGTCCACAGCCAGCATACTGCTAAACAGACAGAAATTGGAAGCATTTCCCCTGAAAACTGGAGCAATACAAAGTTGCCCACTCTCACCCCTCCTATTCAACATAGTTTTGGAAGTTCTAGCTCAAGCAATCAGAGAGAGGTGATCAGGGGTATCCAAATAGGAAAATAAGAAGTCAAGTTATCCCTCCTTGTAGATGAGATGATTCTATACCTCGAAAATCCAAGAGAATCTGTCAAAAACCTTTCACTGATAAAGGACTTTGGAAAAGTCACAGGGTATAAAATAAATGTGCAAAAGACAATCACATTTCTATACACCAATAATAAAAAAAACAGAAATCCAAATAAAGAGCACAATTCCATTCACAATAGCCACAAAAAAATGAAATACGTTGACATCTTCCTAACCAGAGACTTGCAAGACATTTAGAATGAAAACTACAAAATACTGCTTAAAGAAAGCAAAGATGACACAAACAAGTGGAAAAATATTCCATGCTCATGGATTGGAAGAATCAACATTTTAAGTTTTCCATTCTACCTAAGGCAATCGACAAATTCAACACAATACCCATCAAATCATCAGCCACATTCTTCTCAGACCTAGAAACAATACAGGAATTCATATGGAAACATAAATGACCATCAATAGTAAAAGCAATCCTCAGCAAAAAAAAAAGAAAGAAATCAGGAGGTATTACATTCCCAGACTTTAAACTTTATCATAAACCTACAATAATCAAAACAGCCTGGTATTGGTACAAGAACAGGCATATAGACCAATGGAACAGGATAGTGATTCCGGAAGCAAAATCCCAATTTCTCAACCAACTCATCTTTGACAAAACCTCCACCACCACCCACTGGGGAGATAAGAACCTATTCAGTAAATGGTGCTGGGAAAACTGGTTGACCACATGCAGAAGATTGAAGCAGGCCCCTACCTATCTCCATACACAAAAATCAACTCTAAATGGATCAGAGACCTAAACATAAAACCTCAAACTATGAGAACCTTATAAAATGCAGGAGACACTCTTATGGAAATTGGAACTGGCAACCAATTCCTAATCAAAACCCCAAGTGCCCATGTCATAAGAAATAAGATAGACAAGTGGGACTTCATTAAACTGACAAGCTTCTGAAAAGTCAAAGAAAGTATCAAGAGAGCAGGGAGACAGCCCACAGACTAGGAAAAAATGTTTGCCAACTCTATGTCTGACAAAGGCCCAACATCTAGGATCTACAAGGTACTCAAATGTGCTGAAATGATAAAAAGAAATAGCCCCATTACAATGTGGGTAAAAGATATGAATAGACAGTTCTCGAAAGAAGACATATGAGCACCCAACAGATACATGAGAAAATGTTCAGCCTTGCTAGACATCAAAGAAATGCAAATTAAAACTACACTGAGATACCACCTAACTCCAGTCAGAATGGCTATCATCAATAACTCAAAAAATAACAGAGGCCAGAGAGGATGTGGTGAAAAGGGAACACTTCGACATTTTTGGTGGGAGTGTAAACTAGTACAGCCTCTGTGGAAAACAGTGTAGCAATTCCTAAAAGTTTTAAAAATCAATCTCCATATGACCCCAAAATCCCCTTCCTGGGAATATCCCCAGAAGAACTCAAATCACTCTATAAAAAAGATACCTGCACATGTATGTTTACTGCAGCATTGTTCACAATAGCAAGAACATAGAACCAATCATGCTGCCCATCAAAAGAGGACTGTATTAAAACAATGTGGTACATATACACAACGGAATATTATGCAGCCATAAAGAAGAACAAAATCATGAACTTTGCAGCAACCTGGATAGAATTAGAATCTATAATACTGAGTGATCTTTCACAGAAACAAAGAAATGAGTATCACATGTTATCACTCATAAGTGGACCTGAAAAACTATCATAATACTATAAAGAAAGGATTAACAGTAGTGGGAAACTGCAGGGGTGTTGAGGGGTGGGGAAGTGGGCTTAGCAATAGTGGGAATCTGCCTGTGGAAGGGGAGTCACACCTCATCCACATACCTGCACAATGAATTTTGTATACCTAACCCTGAATTGTACACTACCATTTTAAAATAAAAAATAAAATAAAATAAAAAGACAGAATTAAAAAGATTCCTGTAAACAAATGAAAATAAAGACACAATATATCAAAACCTCTGGGATACCATGAAATCAGTGTTGCATGGAAAGTTTAAAGTATTGCATGTGAATATCAAAAATAAATAAATAAAGGGATCACAAGTAAACAGCCTAACTTCACTCCTAAGGGAACTGGAAAGGCAAGAAAATTTTATTTCTAATCTCTCAGTAGAAAAAAGTCAATATTACTAAAATAAAGTCACAGTTACAGGAAATCGAAGACAAAAATATCACAGAAAGGATCACAAAGACAAATAGATGGTTCTTTGAAAGAATATATAAGATAGATCCCTAGTGAGACTGACTAAAAAAGGAGAGATAAGGTCTGAATAAACACAATTAGAAATTAAAGAGGTGAAGGAGATAAGGTCTGAATAAACACAATTAGAAATTAAAGAGGTGAAGGCACAACTGGCCCTGAAGAATTTCAAAAGATTACCAGACATTATTATAAATATCTGTATGAAATAAAGTAGAAAATATAGGGGAAATGGAGGATTTTCTTGCCTAACAAAACCTTCCAAGGCTGAAACAAGAAGACATTGAAACTCTAAACAGACCAATAACTATCTAGGAAATCAACTCAACTATAAGAAATCTCCCTGCCAAGGGGAGATAGTCCACAGAATGGGGAAAAGTATTTGCCAACTGTACACCTGACAAAGGCCTAACATCCAGAATCTACAAGGAACTCAAATGTGCCGAAAGGAAGAAACAAACAAACAAAAAAACAGCCCCATTTAAAGTGTGCCAAAGACGTGAATAGACGCTTCTCAAAAGAAGATATACGGGCAGCCAACAGACACAGAAAAAAGTGCTCAGCTTCACTCATCATCAGAGAAATGCAAATTAAAATCAAGTTGAGATACCACCTAACCCCAGTAAGAAGAGCCATCATTAATAAAACAAACAACAGATGCTGGTGAGGATGTGGAGAAAAAGGAATGCTTCTACACTGCTGGAGTGAATGCAAACTAGTGCAAGCTCTCTGAAAGATGGTGTGGTGATTTCTGAAAGAACTAGAAATTGGTCTTCCATATGACCCAGCAATCCCTCTATTGGGAATATACGCAGAGGAACTCAAATCAGATAAATAAACAAAAAAGATACCTACACGCGTATGTTTGTTGCAGCTCTGTTAACAATAGCAAAAACATGGATCCAATCATGCTGTTCATTGAAGCTGGACTGGATAAATAAAATGTGGTACATATACAAGTGGAATATTATGCAGTGATAAAGAAAGACAAACATATGGACTTTGCAGCAACTTGGATGGATTTAGAGTTGATAATACTCAGTGATCTATCACAGAAACAAAGAACAGAGTACCATATGTTCTCATTCATAAGTGGACCTTGAACCATTATAATACTATAAGAAAAGAGCCTGGCTCGGTGGCTCAACCTGTAATCCCGCACCTTTGGGAGGCTGAGGTGAGTGGATTGCCTGAGCCCGTGGGTTCGAGACCTGCCTGGGCTGCGAGACCTCATCTCTGCAATAAATCAAAATATCAGCCGGGAGTGGTAGCACATGCCTGTAGTTCCAGCTACTTGGAAGGCTGAGGCAGAAGGATCACCAGAGCCCAGCAGGTCGAGGCTGTGGTGGCCAGGAGCAGCCACTGCACTCCAGTCTGGGCAACAGAGTGAGACTCCAACTCAAAAAAAGAGAAAGGGATTGGCGGTAGTGGGAAACTGTCAGGGGAATGGGGTTAGGATTGGCAATTGAGGAAAACTGCTAGGGGAGGAGGCGCACACCTCATCAACAAAGGTACCTGCATAATCAACATTTGTATACCTAACCTTGAACTGTACCCCACATCTTTATAATAACAAAAAAATGGAAAAAAAATACACTTGTCATATGGCTGAGCAATTTGAACTTTTGGTCATTTATACTGGAGAAATTAAAACTTATTTTTACATCAAAAACCTGTACAATCATAGCAGCCTGATTTGGAATAGTCCCAAACTGGAAATATCTCAGATGCCCTTCTGAAGGTGAATGGTAAACAAACTGGTGCATCTATACTATGGAATACTATGCAGCAATTAAAAGTACCTAATTCTGACTTGTACCCCACATCTTTATAATAAAATAAAAAAATACTATTGATACATACAACAACTTTGCTAGATCTCAAGAGTATTGTGTTTAATGTAAAAGCCAGTCTCAAAAGGTTAAATATTATTTGCATGACTTTCATAAATAACTTTGAAGGGGTCAAGACTTCATTGAAGGAAGTCACTGCAGAAGTGGTTGAAATAGCAAGTTTATGCAATATTTTACATCCTTTGCTATTGTTTGAACAATATTCACAGCAACTTCATTGGGAGTAAATTTCATATCGATAAACCACATTCTTTGTTCAACCTTAAGAAGCAACTCATCTGTTAAAGTTTTATCATGAGGTTGCATCAATTCAGTCACATCTTCGGGCTCCACCACTTATTATAGTATTCTTCTGAAAAGACAGTTCTGAACTAAGTATGTCTCAGGAAGACTTGTGAACTGCAAGTGCAGCTTCTATCATCCTACCATCTCCTACTTCCTCCTCATATTTTTCTCTTCCCTTTATTTATCCTCTTATTATCCCCTTATTTCTTCTTCTTTCTTCCCTCTTTCACGCTTTTTAATTTTTACATAAGTATTTATAGACCTTTTAATTTTAATAGCCCAAATCAGGAAATCAAAATGTTCAACAATAGAAAAATGGGTGGACAAATAGTAGAGACTTCATACAACAGAACAGTATTCAGCAATGCAAAGAAAAAAAACTGGAGCACATAGTCTGGATGAATCTCATAAACCTGCTAAATAAGACAAGCTAGACATAAAATAATTCATATTTTATGGTTTCAGCCAAAACTAACCAATGTTGAGAAAAATCAGCAAAAAAATTGAGTAACTAGAAAATAATATAATCCTTGCTCATGTTCATTCACTTTCTTCTTCATTTCCTTCCAAAGGTAACTATGTTGTATAATTGATCTAATTTTATCTTTTTAGAGTTTGATTATGAAACACTTTTAACGTATGCAAAATATACAAAATAATATAATAGGCCTGCCACCCAGTCTTAGTATTTACTAATTCTGTCCCATTTTTGTTTCATCTATACTTTGACTCATTCCCTGCCCCACTTCATCATTTTTTCAGTTATTTCTGTGTGTGACATTAGACAATGAAAGGCACACAACTGTACATTTTTTAAACAAATGAATACACCCATATGACTTTTATACCTTTCAAAATGAAAATATTTTCAACATTCTCAGATAATTCACTTTTGCTCCTGCCCAATTTTATCCTCTTTCTCTTTCTTTCTGTGTCCTAAGAGATGAAAGCTACTTGTTGCTTAAGTAAAAGCTTATAATCGCCATCTATTGGTTATAAGGTTTAAATACAAGTTACAGCTCTGTATTTATGAGCATTTCCATACTTGATTACTGTTTATCTCTAAGAAGTGATCACTTCCATCTTCACACAGTTCAAATTGTTTCCTGAATAAAGGTAAATTTCTGTTGTTTATTAAGACTACTTTTTCATAGTATGTTCATCAAAGGGATTTTAAGATTAAATTATGAAGTTCTAATTCACTAAGCCCCTCCAGGAGAGGGATTCTGTTCAGCTTTCCAAATGTTTGGCCCAAAGTAAAAACGTAGTGAAGGCACTTTTAACAAATACTTGAATTGGTTCCCTTGACACAGAAACAAAGACTCTTTTTCTGTGTACATCAATGTCAACTGGTTACAGCAATATCTACTTGGATTCCCTGCCTTTATTACCTTTCTCTCTCATCCATCCCACATCTGTTGCTAGGTTAATTTTCCCAAAGTTGAGCTCTTTGTTGATGCCAAGACATTTTTTAAGTCTTCAATGACCACTCATTTCCCAAAGAATGAGTTCCAAAGTCATTAGCCTCACTCTCACATCTCCCACCCCTCAAATCTGACCTAATCCTACCTGATTTGCTGATTTCATCTCCTACAGCCCTTTCACAAACTGAACAATTTGTTTCCAAAATACTCTGTTCATTTCACTGTCTTAATACCTCCTATTAAGAATTTGACTGCCCTTCCTGTTCTGCATTTTGTAAACCTAAACCTCTCTTCAAGCTTCTTCTTATAAACTGCCTTCCATTTTAAACCTTCTCTGATTGTCAACAAAATAAGTTCCCAACCCAAAGTGCCCTCTTTTGCTCCTGAAATCCCAGGTCACTTTTCCTTAATGTTTATTATTACTTTGTACTTTGTACTATGTATTCTAATTATTTTATACATATTGTATTCCACCTACTAGATTGTGAGCTTTATAATCCTGATAGCAAATATTTGAGAGGTAATACATGACATAGTAGGTAGCAAAAATTGAATAACTGTTAGCTACTATTAATGTTATTATTGATTTTTTGAACAAATACTCCCACATTCATTGCTTTTTAAAAATTCTTCAGTCACACAAGTTCCAACTGTGCTTTCATCCCTGAAAACTTTTGTTACTTTTGTTTTACGGAATTGTCTTCTTTTCAACATTCTTAGAGGTAGATAACAATTAGAGAGACACTCTCCTTCTTTGAATTCATTTGACAGGTGTGTGACCTTGGGAATGTCAACCTCTCTGTGCTTCAGTCTCCTCATCTATAAAGTGGGAATAATAATAGTATCTACTTCACAGAATCATTGTGATTATATTTGTATAAGTTAATATTAAGTAAATGCTCAGTCAGGTATGGTGACTCATGCCTGTATTGCCTCCAATGCCAGCATTTTGGGAGGCTGAAGCAAGAGGATCACTTGAGCTCAGGAGTAAAAGACCAGCCTGGGCAACATAGTGAGACCTCATCTTTACAAAAAAATCAAAAAATTTATCCAGGTGTGGTTACGTGCCTCTGTAGTCCAAGCTAATCAGGAGGCTGAGGTGGGAGGATTGCTTTGAGCCCAAGAGGTCGAAGCTGGGTTGAGCCATGGTTGTGCCACCTCAAGCCCTCTGGGTGACAGTGAGACTCTGACTCAAAAAAAAAAAAAAGTGCTTACAACAATGTTTGAAACATAATAAATAGTATAAAATTTTTAGCAACCATTGTTATTATTTACAAAGCAATAGTATGAAACAGGCACTTTGACATAACGCTGTCTCATTTAAACCTCATAACAATTCTGAGGTAATAATTACTTTTCCTATTTTGCAAATGGAAAGGTTAAAGTTCAAGAAAGTTAAACACTATTCTAAGACTACACAGCTAGTCTGAGCCAGAGTAGAATTAAAATCTAGATGTGGTTGCTGTACCCTAAAAAGCTAAGGAAGTATTGTTATCAAATGTTCTAGAGAGCTAGGAACATTCATAACTGTAGACAAAGGAGGCAAGTGTCCATAAGTTGAAAGAGGCCTTGCTAAAAAATTCTTCCACTTCCTTTAGTCCTGCAAGGTCTTTACTATCATTTCTATTACTTCATTCTATGGGTTAAACATTGCCTTCTTGAGACTCTTGAAAAGAATAGCACCTCAGCATGAATGAGTTTATCACATTCATTAATACTAACAGAGAAATTTGGAAGAGGAATCCAAAATTAAAACCATTTTTCTTAGGCTGACTCTAGTACAGTGTACCCTGTTCAGGCAACCTGATCTAACCAGGGTTCTTCATTCCAATTTGGAATCAGCAAGTTTAGGATAACTAATATAGGTCTTAGGTTCACACCCCAGCTTTGCCATACTTTTGAGTCATACGATCTTGGACAAATTACTGAGTCTGTGCAAGTACCTATAAAATAAAGGTAACAAGATTTCTAGTTCAGAGTTTAGTGAAGTTCTTGGCACATAGCAAATGTTTAAACGACATTAGCTGTTTTAGTTTGCATTGGCTTCAGTGCAGGGGAGGTTTTAGCTTCCAGCTCTCAGTTCCCACAAAGGGAGACTTATCAGTATGGTTAAAATAATCATAATCATAATCATAGGAACACTTCTAACTTTCATATGATTTATGGTTTTCAATAGAGAGTTTATCAAAAAGTTTTGGTATTACACAATTGAGTTAGACAAACAGATTATAATCCTTGCTTTATATATGAGGAAACTGAGGCCCTTTGCAAAAAGGTTTAGTGACCTAGCGAAGAGTACACCCTCAGTCAGCAAAAGCACAGACTAGATCCTGGTCATCTGGCTTATGTTTTTTCCTTTCAACTAAATTAACTTTAAGGGACCTCATTTTGAGTTCATATTATTCTCTAGTTCTTTGGTTACTGCATTTGCCTCTCATGTACTTTTTCATCCTCTGCCACCGGACTTCCATTCTGTTCCCTCGATAAAATCAGCTTGTTTTTATATTTTAAGGAAAAATATAAGGAATTTAAATTTGCCATTAACTCAGGTGAGGACAGGGAGTGGTGATAAGTAACTCACATAGGAAACAGCCAGCCAAAGAGAAAAAATGATAAAAATCATCAATTATCAAGAGGGAGAATAAAAAAATATTATTTTTCTTCTCTAACTTTCCCCCACATCAATGGAATTAAAGCAAACAGATATTGGCCTTCACAGATCTATGCTAGACAAATTTCATGACTGTATTTCTACTTCATTGTCTCACTCTAATCTACTACCCAACATTAACCAACCATTTGGAAGCATTCTATATCAGTGCTGCGTAATCCAGCTCTGTGATTTACTGTCTGATTCTTTCATCTCCTGTTTGCCTCTACTTTGGTTTTCATGTAGGATAGCAGAGGTCAGTCACCCTAAGAGCTATGAGCAGTCCCACCAGCTCTCATTTGTTGCTGCTGTCCACCCTGCTACCTATCCCTACAGATATGCAAGATGTGTTCCTGTTCACCAATATTGAGATAGTAATTGATTTGCAGGTGTTCATTATTCGGTTGCATTTAGGTCACCTACCAGTTTTGCTGCTCACTGTCCAAGTAAATTCAATTAACACACCACAAATGTGACATACGCTCCAATGTTCAATAGGATTACAGCTGTCTTAAAGCTTCTGGACCACTCAGTTCTTGGCTACCCAGAGAGATCCAGGGAAGAATTCTTCCTAGTTATTTCTTTTTCTCCTTTTCTCTGTCTCTCAGTTTCCTTTTAAACTAATCTCATAAAAAAATGATTCAGTCTGTGCATCCGAGAGCCATGTGTTAATATGATTAAAGGAATATAATATTGAGCTCATAATTTAAAGCAAAAGCAAACTCTGAAAACAATTAAATGAATACCACATTATTATCGAATTGTGAATGAAACAGCATGTGTCTGAACATTGCCTGGCATATTTCATGCTCTTTGCTGCCAAAAGTATTTCATAAATTTGTAACTTTTCCTGATTTCCAAGGTTCTCTACAAAAAATTAAGGTGATATACATTTGGAATGTGTCTAATTAAATTTTCAAATAATATTGTATTTGGAAAAAATTCCCAAATTAAATATATACTCTGTCTATATACATATGAGATTCATAATGCTTCCTTATTGGATGTTGTTCAAACAACAGTGGGTGCATGTTATGTGAGGGTGAATATAATGACATTTCTTAAAAGAAAAAAGGAAGACTGAATAAATAAATTGTGACTAAGTTTCCTAAAGCAGACATACCATGTTTTGACAGTCCGTGTCTGGCAAAAATTGGTATTTCATGTATACTTGAGTACTAAGATATATTGTAATTCATTTAAAAAGGAAATTACATTTACTGAATTTGCTTGAGATATTTAGCAAAGCCTTCATCTGAGTTATTCTGACAACAAACTTTGAAATTAAAGAGAAATATACCAACAATATTGTCACCTCAATTTTAGAATTCATTTTCCATAGACCGCAAATCAAAAGAAATTTCTTGAGCTTAGATGCCATCACACCCACTTTTAAACAATATAATTAGAAGTGAGACCCATAGGTTTCTGTTCTAGTTTTGTCAGTTTCCAGCTGTATGGCTCTGGGGCAAGAATGTGACTTGTTGCTACATTCAGCTGCTTCAGTTGAAAATAGAAAACTCACACTTTATTTTTTGCAAACTAAAATAAACAAGCTTTAAGATTTTAATTATATCTCATTTGTTTCTCCTTCTGAAACATTTGAAAGTTGCAAAAATCATGACTCTTTATCCCTAAATATTTAACTGTGTATTTCCAAAATCTAGTACAGAATCTTATATAACAATGGTACAATAAAATGTGGGACATTTAACATTGATACAATTATATTGTCCTATGTATAATTCATTTTCAAATGTTGCTAATTGTAGGAATAATGACCTAAATAGAGGGAAGGAGCAGTATCATTAGGTCAGGGGAAGTGGCGATATAATTGCAAGGACTGCAAACCTGAGAGGCTCCATCTCAGTTTACCCTCATTTCAAATGTTCCCCATAGTGTAGGACCCTGGACAGATGTTTCTCTTTCCTTTCTTCTATTTCTTCTTCCTCTTTCCCCACCAGTATGAATAAGATTCTGTAGCAAGCAAAGGGACAACTGCTAATAAAGAGATCAGACAAAACCATTATTTCTAAAAGCTTAATTTGAAAGTTAACTACTGTGGTATTAAAGATTCACTGGAACAGAATAATTTAACAGCATATAAAAATGAAGAATGCAGATTCCTTCTTGAATCAACATCAATAACTGAATGCTTCAACTTCAATGTACATGAGTGCCTTTCAATCACTTCAGTGTTTCTTCCAACTTTTGGGAGATGCACAGTCTAAGTTCTAACATTAGGTAGGGCAGGATCTTAAACAATGCCAGCAGATGCTCAAGGTGTTTGCACAATGCACTGAGGTACCAAAGAGGGATAATATTTCTCAATACTTCAGATATGCTATAAATGTTACTTACTATAAAGATGAACTAGTAAAATAAATATCTAAGCATTATCAGGCCTCCTACAATATCCAAAGTTCCCAAAGGTTAACTGCCTGGATTTTTTCCCCCAGAGACTAGGATAGATGGGATTTGAGAGATAAGAACTGCCAGTCAGACATACATCTTTAGAGCCTAGTCACATTGGAAGGATCTCTAAAACATCTATGGGAATGCCAAAAAGTAAAAATAAAAACATAGTCCAGTTGCATAAATGTCCTTGCAGGGGGAGTGAGGGGCGTGGGTATGAGTAGCAAATGCTCATCTCCAGCACCTTCTGTAGTATAGTTATTATGCATATGGATTGTGAAGTCAAAATCATCTAGGTAGAAATCCCAGTTCCATATCCTGCTAGTTGTTTAATATTGAGCAAAGTATTTAATACTTCTGAGCCCCGATGCCCTTGTCTACAAAACGGGAACATATCATAATCTTATTTCATAAGGTCATTATGAAAACTCAATAGACTAATACTTATAAAATGATCAATGTCTGGTATAGACACACTACATGAGTGCTTCTTAATCTTGAAACAGAATTTGTTAAGGTAAATTGTGATGTGACAGTTGTTGGAAACATGATGAAAATATATTGGAGATAGCCAAGTAAAAGAACATTATGAGACATGTAAAGACATTAGTAAAAGGTGGCATCGGTTTTCTGTGTTAGTGTCTTTGTCAATTAGTAATGTGGGCCCTGCTTCACTCTCATGCTTTCCCATGCTTCTGACCAGATGACATTCAAAACAAAAACCAGGATAAAGTGATCAAGAAGCAAAACTGAAAGAGAGAGATTAAGGTATAAAGTACATATGAACAAAAAATGTGTCATCCAAGAAGGGTCTGGCGTAGATGTCATCAGGCAATTCAAGAAATTTGGGTTGTTGATAATTGCCATTCTGGCTGGAGTTAGGTGGTATCTCAGTGTGGTTTTGATTTGCATCTCCCTGATGATTAGTGAGATTGAACATTTCTTCATGTGTCTGTTGGCTGCTCGGATGTCTTCCTTTGTGAAGTGTCTGTTCATATATTTTGCCCATTTTATAATGGGGTTGCTTGTTTTTTTTCTTTTCAGCACGTTTGAGTTCCTTGTAGATCAAAGATGTTAAGCCTTTGTCTGACCTGGTGTTGGCAAATACTTTTTCCCAGTCTGTAAGCTGTTTCCCAGCTCTCTTGATGGTTTCTTTGGCTTTGCAGAAGCTTGTCAGTTTAATAAGGTCCTACTTGTCTATCTTCTCTCTTATGACCTGTGGGTTTTGGGTTTTGTTCAGGAATTGGAGGCCAGTTCCGATTTCCATGAGAGTATGGCCTTCATTTTCTAAGGTTCTTATGGTTTGAGGTTTTACATTTAGGTCTCTGATCCATTTGGAGTTAACCTTTGTGCATGGGGATAGATAGGGGTCCTGTTTCGATCTTCTGCATGGGGTCAGCCAGTTTTCCCAGAACCATTTACTGAATAGGTTCTCCTCTCCCCAGTGGTAGGTGGTGGAGGCTTTGTCGAAGATGAGTTGGTTGAGAAATTGAGGTTTTGCTTCTGGAATCACAATTCTATTCCATTGATCTATATGCCTATTCCTATACCAATACCAAGCTATTTTGATGATTGTAGCTTTATAGTAAAGTTTGAAGTCTGGTAATGTGATACCTTCTGCTTTGTTTTTTTTTTTGGCTGAGAAGAATGGCAATTATCAACAACTCAAAAAATAACAGCTGCTGGAGAGGGTGTTGGTAGGAGTGTATATTAGTGCAACCTCTGTGGAAAGCAGTGTGGTGATTCCTAAAAGCTCTAAATACCAACCTCCCATATGACCCCACAATCTCCCTACTGGGAATATATTCTGAGGAACTCAAATCACTCTACAAAAAAGATACCTGCACACGTATGTTTATCACAGCATTGTTCACAATAGCAAGAACCTGGAACCAACCATGCTGCCCATCAAAAGAGGACTGCATTAAAAAAATGTGGTACATATACATGATGGAATACTATGCAGCCATAAAAAAGAACAAACTCATGAATTTCGCAGCAACCTGGAAGGAACTAGAGTCTACAATACTGAGTGACCTCTCGCAAAAACAAAGATCCGAGTATCACATGTTCTCACTCATATAATGGACCTTGAACATCCAATGTAATACTATAAGAAAATGACTGACAGTAGTGGGAAACTATGGGGAGGGGTAGGGAGATGGGATTAACAGTAGCAAATATCTGTCTGGGGATGGAAAAGCAACTCTTATCAATATCGTGCCTGAATGAAACATATTTGTATACCTAACCCTTAACTGTACCCCACAAGATCATAATAAAAAATATTGATTATAAAAAAAAAAAGAAATTTGGTCTTAGAGTACCAGGCTAACTTCTGACCAATTTTCTACTTCTCCCCCTACAGATGCAGGCATTTCCAAACTTGTTCTGCTCCTTTGTTCTTGCCCTTCTTGCTACCGGGAATACTCTCCCTCTTCTCCAACACCCATCTGACAAACTTCATTTTCTTCACAAAATCCTCTCAGATTTCTCAAAGCTATAATGTATTATAATGAAGTTTTTAAATCACTGAAGTAAGACAGAGTTCACAACTTTGCTTCTGCCATTTTCTAATTGCATGATCTTGGGAGAGTTACCAAATCTCTCTGAGGCTCATTTTCTTGATCAATTAAATATAAATAAATATCTACTCAATTAGGTCAATATAATTAAGTGAGATAATGTATATACAACACTTTTTAGCATAATTATACAAAAAATGGCAAATCAATATTTTTATTACAATTTATCTTTTCCTTGAAATCATACAATATGTACCCTTAGAAGTGAACAATTTGTACTTTAATTATTGGTGAAATCACTTAGCTTCCTTACTATGAGCTCCTGATAACGATTATCAGGAGTCAGAACTTTCTATTTGCAATTGATAGAAGCCCAACTCAAACCAGCTTTAGCAATAAAGGTAATTCATTCATAACTGAAAACTCTGGGAAGATCCAGGGTCTCAAAAATGTCAAAAATAGCTGATCTCTATTTTTCTTGAAACATATGTGTGTCTGGGTAGGGGGGTTGCCTTTAGCAGCTCTATTTTTACATCCAACTAGCTGTAAGTTAAGTGGAATGAAATAGTGTCTTTCCAATAGTTCCAGTAGACATTCTGTAGTGAAGTCTTAGACCAACTTACCACTTTTAAGATGGTAGTGATTTGGAATGGCCAGTTCTAGGTAATGTGACAACCCTACTTTTGCAGAGCGATGTCATTCCTACTGGACCCATATAGACTGAAAATGAAAAAAGATGTTTCCCAAATAAAAAATTAGTATGTGGTAACTATAAAAATAAGTAGATGCTGTGAAATAAAAATAATACTATGGTATTTTGTAAGCCACACACTATCTTATAAATATAGAAGACATCATCTCCAATATTCTTAGTCTCCTGCAATTAGTCTCATACTAAGTGGCCTTCACGTTGACATACACACTGAAGACAATATTCTGCATGAGCATGAAGGGAAATATTGTAAAGCAGCTATCTTGAATATTAGATAACATCCAGTTTCCTCATCTTCCACTTCTGGCCAACATGAAGGAACAGACACAAGATTCACTCTCCTACCCAAAACAACCAAGAAAACCAGACAAAAAATGTAATCACTATATCAGTTTTTAGGACACTGGATATGAGGCAACAAAGGACAGTGATCTCTGAGAGACAGAAAACAAATAAGGTGAGCCTTATAATTGCTGGGGTTACTTTCTTGAGAGAGTATTTAGGGTAAAAAAAAAAAAAAGGAAATGAAACTTGGGAGAAAAACTCCCTGGGTTGAGTAAAAGAAGCTGAGAGTCCCAAAAGATCAAATTGGGAGGAGTTCACAAGATGAAATATCAGAGAGGAGAGAGTTGCAGAGAATAAACTCTGAGGAATTGCAGAGGGTCCCCTTTTAGTATTCATAAGAGTATTAATCAGAAAAAGTATTAATCAGTTTTCATGCACATAGAAAACTGATGAAGAAAAAAACAGATAGATTAAAAATAATAATGCTCACACATGGATAGAATTAATGTCTATTACTACCAGATTGGAAAACTTCATAATTCACAACCAAAAAGGTATTCAGAAAGGGTTTGCCTCCATGGTGGAGAAAAATAAGCCTTGAGTCCAGACATGAAAAAAATGCTGCTCTGGTTCTTGATTCTCCCTAACAAATCTTACAAAGAAGACCTGGAATTATCAAACTCTTTCCAAGTAACTGAATGATGGCCCCAAATAAAGTTTAATAACATTTATAGAATACAAAAATATCCAGTATGCAAAAAGGCGAAGTTCAATTTGTCATTCAACCAAAAAGTAGCAGTCATAAAAAGAAGCAAGAAAATTCATGCCTTAATTAGAAATATCAATGAATACACACACACACACACACACACACACACACACACACACACACACACACACAAAGGAAACAAAGCAATCCCCTAAGAGCCCTATGACAGGAATAAACTCTCACAATTCAATAATCAATTTGAATGTGAATGAACTAAATGTGCCACGGAGTAGCAAATTGAATAAAGAAGCATGATCTAACTGTCTGCTGCCTATGGGAAACTCACATCACTGCAAAAGACACCCACAGGCTCAAAGTTGGAGGCTGGAAAATGATCTTTCAGGTGAACGAGAAACAGAAGAGGGAAGGGGAGCTATTCTGACATCAGACATAGTAGTCTTCAAGCCATCAAAAGGTAAAAAGGACATGGAAGGACACTACATAATGATGAAAGGCTCAAACCACCAGCAAGAAATATCTATCCTAAGCACATATGCACCCAACACAGGAGCACCAGGATTTACAAAACAACTAATAAGTAATCTATAATCATAGTTGGAGACCTAAATACCCCACTAACAGCTTCAGACAGATCATCAAGGCAAAAACAAGGGCATCTGGAATTTGAACTCAACACACTAACACATGGACTTAATACACCTCTGCAGAATACTTCACCCAACATCTACTGAGTATACACTCAACTCATCAGCACATGGACCATCCTCCATGATTGATAACATTCTTGGACATAAATCAAGCATGAACAAATTTCAAAAGACAGAAATAATACCATACATCTTCTCATATCACAGTGGAAGAAAAATAAATACTGCCACCAACAAGATCTTCCCCAAACACACAAAGACATGGACATTAAACAACATGCTCCTGAACGATGTATGGGTCAATGCAGAAATCAAGACAGAAATTTTTTTTAAAAATCTAAAAACCAAATAAAACAAAGACACACCTTATCAGAATTTCTCGGATGCCATAAAAGCAGTGTTAAATCGAAAATTCACAGCACTGAACACACACATCAAGAAAACAGAAAGCTCACAAGTAGACAGCCTACATCATACCTAAGGAAGCTGAAAAGGCAAGATCACCTAATCCCTAAGCTCAGCAGTAGAATTCATATTGCCATGATAAAATCACAGTTGCAAGATACAGAAGACAAAAATATCATAGAAAGGATTAAGACCAAAAGCTGATTTTTTGAAAGAATGAATAAAATTGACAAACTTCTGGCCAGACTGACTAACAAAAAGAGAAAGAAAGTTCAAATAAACACAATTAGATGCAAAAGGCACAGCCAAAACTGACTCTGAAGAAATTCAAAATATTTATCGGAGATTACTATAAACACCTGTATCCAAATAAACTAAAAAGCCTAAAGGAAATGGAGAACTTTCTCATATCACATAACCTCTCAAGTCTGAAACAAGAAGGTTTCAACAAGAAACTCTAAACAGACCAATATCAATTAAGGAAGTCGACTCAGTCATAAGCAACCTCCCCATGAAACAACAACAACAACAACAACAACAACAAAGCAAAAAAACAAAAAACAAAAACAAAAAACAGAAACAAAAATACTGGACCAGATGGCTTGCCAGTTAAATTACACAGGACATACAAGGAGGAGTTGATACCATTCTTCTTTAAGTATTCCAGGCAGTTGAGAATGATGGAACTAACAAGCAAAGATCCAACAAGAAAAAATTATTACAGGCCAATCTCCTTGATGAACATAGACACAAAAATTTTCAACAAGATTCTAGCAAATTGAATGCAACAGCACATCTCAAGGATCATCCACCATGGTGGGCCTCACTCTTGGGATGCAGGGTTGGTTCATCACAAGACTATAAACATAATTCAGCATGTTAATAAATGTAAATCCAATTACTACATGATTATAACATTTGATGCAGAAAAAACATTTGACAAAATCCAGCATTCCTTCTTGAAAAAAACCCTTGAGCACCTAGGAATAGAAGAAACATTCCTCAAAACAGTAAGAACCATCCATCAACATTCTGCTCAATGGGCAAAATCTGGAAGCATTCCTCCCAAGAACAGGAAGAAAACAAGGATGCCCACTTTCACCATTCCTGATCAGCATAGTGCTGGAAGTCCTAGTCAGAGCAATCAAGCAAGAGAAGGAAATCAGGGGTACGTACCCAAATAGGAAAAGAAGTTAAGCTATCCCTCTTTGTAGACAATATGAATTTATACCTTGATAACCCTAGGGAGTCTGTCAAAAGTCTCCTTGCATTGATGTACGGCTTTGGTAAATTATCGTGTTGGAAAAATCAATGTGTAAAAGACAGCTGCATTTCTTTTTTTTTTTTTTGAGTTGGAGTCTCACCCCATCTCCCAGGACATGGAAGGACAATACATAATGATGAAAGGCTCATTATGCCACTGCAGTGGCACACTCACAGCCACTCCAGTGTTGACTTGCTGGGCTCTGGTGATCTTTTTGTCACAGCCTTTCAAGTAGGCGGAACTACAGGTGTGTACTACAATGCCCGGCTAATTGTTTTTTTTATTTATTGTAGAGATGAGGTCTTGCCAAGTTGCCTGGGCTGGTCTTGAACCCATGGGCTCAGGCAATTCATTCGCTTCAGTCTCCCAAAGTGCTGGGATTACAGGCTGAGCCACCAAGCCCAGCCGACAGTTGCATTTCTATACACCAGTAACAAGCAGGCAGAAAAATAAATAAAAAGTACAATTCCATTCACACTAGCCACAAAAAAAGAAAAACCTTGGCATTCAGCTAACCAGAGAAGTGAAAGATCTTTACAATGCAAACTACAAAATGCTGGTCAATGAAATCAAGGATGACACAAGTAAATGAAAAAACAGTCCATGCTCATGGATTGGAAGAATCAATAATGTCAAGATATCCACCTTATGCAAGACAATCTACAGATTCACTGTAAAACCCATCAAATTACCATCATCACCTTTCTGAGACCTGAAAATGACAAGAGAAATGCATATGGAAACAAAAAAGAGCATGGATTGCCAAAACAATCCTCAGCAAAAGAAACAAAGTGGGAGACTTCACACTTCCAGACTTTAAACTTTACTACAAGGTTACAATAACCAAAACAGCCTGGCATTGGTACAAGAATAGGCACATAGACCAATGGAACAGGACAGAAATTCCGGAGGCAAAAACTTGGTCTTCAAACCAACTAATCTTTGACAAAACCAACAATAATGACCACTGGGGAAAGGAGACTATTTTTAGCAAATGGTGCTGGGAAAACTGGCTGATCACATGCAGAAAGAATGGAAGTGAAACCCTACCTATCACCCTACACAAAAATCAACTCTAAATGAATCAAAGACCTAAACTTAAAACCTCAAAGTATAAGAATCTTAGAAAACACAGGAAACACCTTTTTAAACATTGGAATAGGCAACCAATTCATAATCATTATCCCAAAAGCCCATGATATAAGAGATAAGCTAGAAAAGTGGGAACTCATCAAACTGAAAAGTTTTGCAAGGCAAAAGAAACCATCAAGAAACCAGGGAAACAGCCCACAGAATGGGAAAAAAAATATTTGCCAAGTGTATATCTGACAAAGGCTAACATCCAGGATCTACAAAGAACTCAAACATGACAAAAGGAAAATAAAAAAAGAAACAAGCAGCCCTAATAAAAAGTAGGCAAAATATATGAATAGACACTTCTCAAAAGAAGACATATGAGCCAACAGACACACGAAAAAATGCTCAGCCTCACTAGTCATCAAAGAAATGCAAATTAAAACCACTCTGAGATACCACCTAACTCCAGGCAGGTTGGTCATCATCAACAACTCAAAAAAAACAACAGATGCTGGAGAGGATGGGGAAAAGGGAACACTTCTACACTGTTGGTGGGAGTGTAAACGAATACAACCATGGTGAAAAACAGTTTGGCAATTCCTAAAAGATCTAAAAATCAACCTATATGACCCAGCAATCCCCCTACTGGGAACACACCAGCAGGAACTCAAAATCATTCTGTAAAAAAGATACCTGTATATGCATGTTTATTGTAGCAATAGTCACAATAACAAAAACATGGAACCAATCATGCTGCTCATCAAAAGTGGACTGGATTTTAAAAATGTGGTATACGAGCCGGGCTCAGTGGTTCAGCCTGTAATCCTGCGCCTTTGGGAGGCTGAGGTGAGTGGATTGACTGAGCCTGTGGGTTCGAGACCCGCCTGGGCAGCAAGACCTCATCTCTACAATTAAAAAAAAATGTGGTATATATGCATGATGGAATATTACGCAGCCATGAAGGACAAAATTAAGCACTTTAAGGCAACTTGGATGGATTTAGAATCTATAATACTCAGTGATCTATCACAGAAACAAAGTACTGAGTACCACATATTCTCACTCATAAGAGGACCCAGAACATTTACCACACTACTGTAAGAAAAGGTTTGGCAGAAGCAGGACACTGCCAGAAGAGGGAAGGAAGACACATAGCATCAATAACCATAGCTGATCTCAAACTAGGCAAAATGGAGACCAAAGAGTGGCTCAAACTACCTGTACAATGACCACTTATCTATCTAATCCTTAGTTATACACTTCATCTTTAAAATAAAAAAAGAAAACATTTTTCACAAATGAAGATGTAATGAAGACCTTTTAAGGTATGAAAAAAACTGAAAAAATTTGAATAGAAGGAAAATTATATCAGATGGAAACATAGATCCACACACAGGAATAAAAAACAGTGATGATGGTAATTACATGGGTACACACATTATTGTTTGAATATCTTTAAAATATTATTGCCTTTAGGCAAACTACTTGAAAAATAATACTTTGTTTATAACATTTGTAGAAGTCAAATACGTGCCAATAGTATAAAAGTCAGGAAAGAGAGAAGTGAAAGTATCCCCAGGCAAAGTTTCTACACTATACATAAAGTAATATGTATTTAAGGTAGACTGGGACAAATTTTACCTAATAAAGCAACAAAAGCATAAAAATGCCATTACAAAAATGCTCAATTAATTCAAATAAAGGCAGAAAAATATGAAAAGGTATAATTAAGAGATGGGACAAATAGAAAACAAATTAGAAGGTAGATTTAAGCCTAAGCATATCAGTAACCACATTAAATGGGAACAGTCTAAATGCCCCAAATAAAAGGTAGAGATAGTTATGCTGGAAAAGAAAAACAAAATCCAAATACATACTACCTACAAAAAATACACTGCAAATATAAAGTCATAAATAAGGTGAAATGTAACAAGATGGAAATTGGCATACAATGCTACCATTAATTGAATGAAAACTGGAGTGATTAACATTTCATCTATGTTGGAAGGGGAACAAAAAATGTTATTTTCACAATATGTGTTTTTTTATTGCAGAATCATTTTATTATTTTTACATTATTACATAGAACAAGTATTTTTCAAATGGTCTACTGTAAAATTTTAGCATTAGTGTTGGTGCAATTTTAAGCCTACATAGGAATATGTGCTTTTATATATCAATAAGCAAAAGGAGATCTTCAATACATGCTGTAGTAAAAGCTAGTAACATTTTAACAACTAAGATTCTGAAAATAAAAACAAAGAAAAAGTCCTGATTTGTTGTGTTGTGTGTGTTCTCACCATGGCCAATTTCAAGCTACTTGAAGTCAACCAGTTCACAAATTTCTGAAAATTTAAACAATATCACTGATTATATGCTATCAAAAAGTGAGTATACAGTCATCATATCTTGGCAAGTGGCTCTTCTTGGAAGCAAACATTTATATATTTTTTCAATCAATATTTTTAATTATGATATTATGGGGTAAGTTAAGGGTTAGGTATACAAATATGCTTCATTCAGGCCCCCTTGTTGATAACAGGTGTCTCCCCATCCCCAGACAGATGTTTACTACCATTAGTCCCATCCCCCTTCCCCCCGCAAAGTTTCCCACTGCTGTCAGTCATTTACTTATGGTAGTGCGTTGGATGATGAAGATCCACTATATGAGTGAGAACACGTGATACTCAGATCTTTGTTTCTGTCTGAGGTCACTCAGTATTATAGACTCTAGTTCCATCCAGGTTCCTGCGAAATTCACAATTTTGTTCTTTTTTATGGCTGCATAGTATTTCATCGTGTATATGTACCACAGTTTTTTAATCCAGTCCTCTTTTAATGAACAGCATGGTTGGTTACAGGTTCCTGCTATTGTGAACAATGCTGCGATAAACATTCATGTACAGGTATCTTTTTTATGGAGTGACTTGAGTTCTTCTGGGTATATTCCCAGTAGGGGGATTGCAGGGTCATAGGGGAGGTTGACGTTTAGAGTTTTTAGGAATCGTCACACTGTTTTCCACAGAGGTTGTACTAGTTTACACTACCACCAACAGTGTAGACGTGTTCCCTTTTCGCCACACCCTCTCCAACAACAGTTATTTTTTGAGTTATTGATAATTGCCATTCTGATTGGAGATAGGTGGTATCTCGGTGTGGTTTTGATTTGCATCTCCCTGATGATTAGTGAGGTTGAGCA
>NW_007248876.1:293519-294753 GCF_000164805.1 Carlito syrichta
GAGTAGCAGGAATTACAGGCATGCGCTACCATGCCCAGCTGATTTTTTTATTTATTGTAGAGATGAGGTCTTGCTGCCCAGGTGAGTCTTTAACCTGCAGGCTCAGGCAATTGACTCACCTCAGCCTCCCAAAGGCACAGGATTATAGGCCAAGCCACCAAGCCTGGCTGAAGCTTATCAGTTTAATGAGGTCCCACTTGTCTATCTTATCCCTTATGGCCTGTGGGTTTCAGGTTTTGTACAGGAATTGGATGCCAGTTCCAATTTCCATGAGGGTATGTCCTTCATTTTCTAAGGTTCTTATGGTTTGAGGTTTCACATTTATGTCTCTGATCCATTTGGAGTTACTTTTTGTATATGGGGATAGATAGGGGTCCTGTTTCAATCTTCTGCATGTGGTCAACCAGGTTTCCCAGCACCATTTACTGAATAGGTTCTCCTCTCTACAGTGGTAGGTGGTGGAGGCTTTGTTGAAGATTAGTTGATTAAGAAATTGAGGTTTTGCTTCTGGAATCTCAATTCTATTCCATTGATCAATATGCCTGTTCCTATACCAATACCAAGCTGTTTTGATGACTGTAGCTTTATACTAAAGTTTGAAGTCTGGTAATGTGATTCCACCTGCTTTGTTTTTTTGGCTGAGGATTGTTCTATTTTTGGTCGTTTGTGTTTCCATATGAATTCCTGTGTTGTTTTTTCTAGGTCTGAGAAGAATGTTATTGGTAATTTGATAGGTATTGCATTGAATCTGTAGATTGCCTTAGGCAAGATGGAAATCTTCACAATGTTGATTCTTTCAATCCATGAGCATGGGATATTTTTCTACTTGTTTGTGTCATCTTTGATTTCTTTGAGCAGAGTTTTATAGTTTTCATTGTAAAGGTCTTTCACGTCTCTGGTTAGGAAGACGCCAAGGTATTTCATGTTTTTCTGTGGCTATTATGAATGGAATTGTGCTTTTTATTTGGGTTTCTGTTTGTTTATTATTGGTGTAAAGAAATGCAATTGTCTTTTGCACATTTATTTTATACGCTAAGACTTTGCTGAAGGCCTTTATCAGTGTAAGGAGGTTTTTGACAGATTCACTTGGGTTTTCAAGGTACACAATCATGTCATCTGCAAAGAGAGATAATTTCACCTCCTCTTTTCCTATTTGGATACCCCTGATTGCCTTCTCTTCTCTGATTTCTCGAGCCAGGACTTCCAATACTATATTGAACAGGAGGGGTGAGAG
>NW_007248876.1:295808-296685 GCF_000164805.1 Carlito syrichta
TGCTGAAATTAGGATTTTTGTGGTCTTGCTTTTCCAGCTTCCTTAGGTGGCTTGTTAGGCTGTTAATTTGTGCTCCTTCCATTGTCTTTATGTGCGTTTGTAGGGATACAAATTCCCCTCTTACTACAGCTTTCATGGCGTCCCAGAGATTCTGGTAAGAGGTTTCTTCATTTTCATTTGTTTCCAGGTATCTTTTGATCTCTGGTTTGATCTCATCATTGACCCAGGAGTTTTTAGCATCATACTGTTTGGTGTCCATGTCTTTGTGGGTTTTGGGGGAATCTTGTTGGTGTTAATGTTTATTTTTATTCCACTGTGGTCTGAGAAGGTGCATGGTAAAATTTCAATCATTTTAAATTTGCTTATGCTTGACTTATGGCCAATTATGTGGTTGATCTTGGAATACGTTCCATGTGATGTTGAGTAGAATGTATATTTTGTGGTCTTTGGATGGAGTGTTCTGTAGGTATCAATTCAGCCCATTTTGTCAAGAGTCACATTGAGGTTCCAGATCTCATTGCTGCTTTTTTGTCCTGATAATCTGTCTAGGGTTGTGAGTGGGGTATTAAAGTCCCCATTTATGATGGTGTTCGAGTCAATATCTTTCTTTAGTTTTCCTAGGAGTTGCTTTATAAAAGTTGGTGCACCAATGTTAGGTGCATATATGTTTAGGATAGATATTTCTTGTTGACGGAGTGAACATTTTATCATTATGTAGTGGCCCTCTGTATCTTTTTTAATTTTTGATAGCTTAAATGGTATTTTATCTGTAATTAGGATCGTGACTCCTCCTTTTTTGTGTTCCATTCACATGAAAATTTGTTTCCCATTCTCTTACTTTGAGTCTGTGCATGTCCTTTCTAGTGAGATGGGTCTC